>NC_045734.1:29331322-29458822 GCF_008692095.1 Etheostoma spectabile
GATAAGCAGTGTTACTGCGCACGCACACACACACACACACACACACACACACACACACACACACACACACCTGTAATTTCCATGACCACTGAACCCTAGCTGACAAGCTGTCAGCAAAGCAGGAGAAAAAAAAGACATCTTACAATCTACCACTGTGTGTTTTTGAATGGAATCTGTGAACGTGACAATTCAACAAAGACATGACTCCTGAAATCTCGCCCCCAAGATCATTTTACAGTAAGTGTGTGTGTGTGTGTGTGTGTGTGTGTGTGTGTATGTGTGTGTTTGTGTGTGTTTGGTTGCATCGGTATTCACTGCTACAGCCACACACAGTTTGGCTGAAGCAGGATGGCTGAAGTTCCTCAGCTGCATAAAAAACTGTAAAGTGCTTATTTTCCATTTTTCCACTCTGCTTCCTGCGGAGGGTTTCATCACCTTCGGGAAAACAAACTCCGCATTTTTTTGGAAGATGTCTTCTACCTTTCATCCATGTTTGCACACTCTCCCTCTCCCCGTCTCACAGTCAATATGATATATTTATATGGAAGTAAGCTCACTAGAATAAGTTTACCTCTCATCCAGTGAGTATCTGAATAGTTTAGTGTTGAGGGTTTGCTTGCCTACTCTAAACTTGATGTTTGACTTTGGGAGCGTAATTTTATTGAAGATACTCTTCACAAGATAGCAGCAAGAAGTGTGGAAGTCCATTTGATCGGATTTTGAAATCAAAAAGCCGTGAAGCACTGAATATTTTTGCATTGAAATTATGTATCTGAATTTTTATTATCTTTTCTTTAATTATCAAAAATCAATTTTCAATGTTCAAAAGTTCTGAATCAAAAATGTAATATATCAACCTTAGGCGGCTGGCGACAAAGGCCCTCCGAAGGAAAGCAGTCTCCCCAGAGACCTGAGACAGGCAAGCTGGAGGCAAGCGACATATCAGCTGGACTCGAGGCAGGTGACTGGTCAGCAAGGCTAGGGACCAGCTCCATCTCAATAACAGTTTGGGCATCTGGAGCAGGAGTATGCAGAGGAATAGGATTGCTGGAAAGGCAGCAAAGTCTCTGGACCATTGGATAGCATAGGCACTGGGCCACTGGACAGCAGCAAACTCTGGAGCGCTGGTCATTGGTGAAGACTCTGGAGCGCTGGTCATTGGTGAAGACTCTGGAGCGCTGGTCATTGGCAAAGACTCTGGACCACTGGTCATTGGCGAAGACTCTAGAGCGCTGGTCATTGGCAAAGACTCTGGAGTGCTGGTAAATTAGCAAAGACTCTTGAGCGCTGGTAAATCGGCAAAGACTCTGGAGCACCTGTCATTGGCGAAGACTCTGGAGCGCTGGTCATTGGCGAAGACTCTGGAGCGCTGGTAAATCATCAAAGACTCTGGACCACTGGTCATTGGCGAAGACTCTAGAGCGCTGGTCATTGGCGAAGACTCTGGAGCGCTGGTAAATCAGCAAAGACTCTGGAGCACTGGTAAATCATCAAAGACTCTGGAGCGCTGGTCATTGGCGAAGACTCTGGAGCGTTGGTCATTGGCGAAGACTCTGGAGTGCTGGCAAATCAGCAAAGACTCTTGAGCGCTGGTAAATCGGCAAAGACTCTGGAGCACCTGTCATTGGCGAAGACTCTGGAGCGCTGGTAAATCAGCAAAGACTCTGGAGCACCGGTCATTGGCAAAGACTCTGGAGTGCTGGTCATTGGCAAAGACTCTGGAACGCCAGTCATTGGCGAAGACTCTGGAGTGCTGATCATTGGGGAAGACTCTGGATCGCCGGTCATTGGCAAAGATTCTGGAGCGCCGGTCATTGGCGAAGACTCTGGAGCGCTGGTCATTGGCAAAGACTCTGGGCCACTGGTCATTGGCGAAGACTCTAGAGCGCGGGTCATTGGCGAAGACTCTGGAGCACTGGTAAATCAGCAAAGACTCTGGAACACTGATCATTGGCAAAGACTCTGGAGCACTGGTAACTCAGCGAAGACTTTGGAGAGCTGGTAAATCATCAAAGACTCTGGAGCGCTTGTCATTGGCAAAGACTCTGGAGCGCTCCCCAGCAGGATAGCTGACTGGCTGCTTGGCTTGCCAACAGGCTTGGAGACAGGATGCCAAAACGCTCGCTCTGTAGTCTCCCAGCAAACAGCCATGAGATGGTAAGCCAGGGCTGAATCCTCTTCATGCATGGAGCGAAAATATGTGATTCTCTGCTCACTATCTGAGTCCAAGGGATGAATGCAAGGCTTGAACTTGGGAAGCTGGGGCTGCTGTCTCCACAGTCTCTGCCATCTTTTCCTTTCTTTATGCTCTCTTCTTTCTTTTTGTCATCTCCTAGCCGAGGCCAGAGAGGGTCAGAGACGAACAATTTTCTGTCCTCCCCTCTGCACCTGCTCTCCGCTGGCTCTTCTGAAAGCTGTCCAGCCCGGGGAGGAGCAGATGCTACATCCACGGCACCAAATGAAATACAGTCTACCAAATGGTCAGACAAGTTGCACTCCCTTCGTTTTTGTTTATTTCGCAAACCATGAATGTACTCAGCAAGTGTCTGTGCATGTAAACATAGTATTGTTCACACATTGGGGGGGTTATTATTATTATTATTGGGTCTTTGTAAATTATAGTGTGTTGTAGATCTATTCTGCAAAGTGTCTTGAGATAACTATTGTTATATAAATTAAATTGCATTGAATTACATTACACTAAAAAAGATTTTGAGCTAAAATTAGGATTTATTGTAATTCTATTAGTTTTCTTATTTTGATGACACTTTAAATAACATTTCTGACATATTAAACAGTGTTGCTTTATTTTATTGATGATGAATGATGATGACTTAAACCGAAATTATGTATAAAACTAGCCAGCATAAAAAAATAAGTGTGAAACGGGATGAGCCGAGTAAATGTGGTAGGAAACTGTTGAACTGTGTGTTATTTAGCAGGCCAAGCTAATGGTAGCTAATCATTGGTATATGCTATTGCCACAGACTGAGCATCATAAAGGTTAAAAGAGCATTCCTTTTGCTGTTTTGATACGTGATTAGTGGTGTTAGTGTGGGTAAAGGATTAGTTATGTTGGATATTTCAGTTCACAAGCAGAATTCATAAAAGGTTTAAAAACAGTGAAAGTAGTAAGACAAGATCAGAGACTTTTCAGACACCAGTAGCGCAGAAGTAGAATTCAGTACATGATGAACAAGTTTAAGTGTACATGCGACAGCCACTGATCTGGTCATTGAGCTGGTCATTGTTGAACACTCTGGAGCGCTGGTCATTGGTGAAGACTCTGGAGCACTGGTCATTGGTGAAGACTCTGGAGCGCTGGTCATTGGTGAAGACTTTGGAGCACTGGTCATTGGGGAAGACTCTGGAGCGCTGGTCATTGGTGAAGACTCTGGAGCGCTGGTCATTGGTGAAGGCTCTGGAGCACTGGTCACTGGCAAAGACTCTGGAGCGCTGGACATTGGTGAAGACTCTGGAGCGCTGGCCATTGAGAAAGGCTCTGGAGCGCTGGTCATTGGTGAAGACTGGAGCATGGACAGTGAAGAAGACTCTGGAGCGCTGGTCATTGGTGAAGACTCTGGAGCGCTGGTCATTGGTGAAAACTCTGGAGCGCTGGTCATTGGTGAAGGCTCTGGAGCGCTGGTCATTGGTGAAGACTCTGGAGCGCTGGTCATTGGTGAAAACTCTGGAGCGCTGGTCATTGGTGAAGACTCTGGAGCGCTGGTCATTGGTGAAGACTCTGGAGCGCTGGTCATTGGTGAAGACTGGAGCATGGACAGTGAAGAAGTCTCTGGAGCGCTGGTCATTTGTGAAGACTCTGGAGCGCTGGTCATTGGTGAAGACTCTGGAGCGCTGGTCATTGGTGAAGACTCTGGAGCACTGGTCATTGGTGAAGACTGGAGCATGGACAGTGAAGAAGACTCTGGAGAGTTGGTCACCGGCATAGACTCCGGGGCGCTCGCCAGCTCGGAAGCAGGATAGCTGACTGGATGCTGGGGGCTAATAGGTTTGGAGAAACGATGCCTAAACTCACTCTGTAGCCTCCCAGCGAACCTCCATGAGAGGTCAAGCCAGGGCAGGACCCTCTTCATGCAGGGAGCCAAACAATGTGAGCCTCTGCTCATTATCTGAGTCAAAGGGATGCACACAAGGCTTGAACTTGGAAAGCTGGGGCTGCTGCATGGGCACAACAGTTTCCAGAACTCATTTTTAAAAATATATCAATGTGTGGTACTAAATTAATCACACAAAAGAAACATCCACAGTGTGTGAAGGCCTTAAACATAAAGATACTGGAAAGAAAAAGGTTGCCTTCAAATATATACTGAGGTCCACGTTTATTTTAATACATAGGTATAATGGAGTGGTTAGTGATACTGCATGTGTAACTTCCTTATGATTTATGAGATTTGTTCTAACACAGAAGCCAAAACGGCTGCACGTGCTAAGATGATAGCAAAACCTTTAAACTAATTAGAAAGCAGACTGAAGGGGGGAGAGAGGAAGCAGCTGGGGGTTTGTGACTCTTGCTATGGACAATAGTTTGAGCCTTAAGCTCTGTGGGTGTGGGTGTGGGTGTGTGTGGTGTGTGTGTGTGTGTGTGTGTGTGGTGTGTGTGTGTGTGTGTGTGTGTGTGTGTGTGTGTGTGTGTGTGTGTGTGTGTGTGTGTGTGCATATCAAATGCCACCAGCATTTTTCTGATCCACGGGGACACAACTTGGCACCCACTGGAACCTTCTCTCACTGTGACAGTTTCAGCTCACTGATTCACTAAGAATTTGTGTGTGTGTGTTGTGTGTGTGTGTGTGTGTGTGTGCGTGGGTCTGCCTACATATGTATGTGTTATTGTGTCCACAACGACTTCTCTCCTCCCTTCGCAGCCCCACTGTTGTCTGTTTGAGGGATTCAACATGAGCGCCTCAGCCCACTCTGCTCATTACACACATTCATACACTCAAACAGAGCGAAGACAACCCCAGGGATTGTCTTTGTAAAGTCACTCACCCCTTTTCGCTCTCTTTTTTTTTTTTGTCACTCTTTCTCCTTCTCCACATCTGTTCACAACCTCCTCTCTCTTTTTCCGTTCCCCTGTCTCCACAGTCTCTGCCATCTTTTCCTTTCTTTATGCTCTCTTCTTTCTTTTTGTCATCTCCTAGCTGAGGCCAGAGAGGGTCAGAGACGTCCAGTTTTCTGTCCTCCCCTCTGCACCTGCTCTCCGCTGGCTCTTCTGAAAGCTGTCCAGCCCGGGGAGGAGCAGATGCTACATCCACGGCACCAAATGAAATACAGTCTATCAAACGGTCAGACAAGTTGCACTCCCTTCGTTTTTGTTTATTTCGCAAACCATGAATGTACTCAGCAAGTCTCTGTGCATGTAAACATAGTATTGTTCACACATTGGGGGGTATTGTTATTATTATTGGGTCTTTGTAAATTATAGTGTGTTGTATTGTGTCTACTCTGCAAAGTGTCTTGAGATAACTACTGTTATAACAATATAAATCAAATTGCATAGAATTACATTATAATAACAAAATTATTTTTGAGCTAAATTTAGGATTCATTGTAATTCTATTAGTTGTCTTTCATTGATGTGATATTGAACACTTTAAATAATAATTCTGATATATTAAACAGTGTTGCTTTATTTTAATCACATATTGATGAAAACACAATTTAAACCAAAATGACTTATTAATGTAGCCAGCATAAAGAACTGATCACTGACAGACATTACTATAAAAATGCTTTTTTTCTCATCATCCTCATCATTATTATTATTATTATTAGGAGCTGAGCACTGAAGTGCTAGCAACCTATTGTTTTTGTAAGAATTCTTATTATTATTAATATTATTATTGTTATCACAGAGTGGGTTATTTGTTATGAGCATGATCAGAAAACGGGGAAACAGGGGAAGCACACCTTACATTTCCTAGTCGAGGCTATTTCTTATTATTATTTTGCCACCATTTAAATAAAAATAGGCTCTTTTGAAAGAGAAACCATGAGTGATTTTACTGTAATCTAGTCTCGCATTGTGCGACCTCACTCACGAGTTGACACGCTGTTGATTGTCTAACGCGTGTTGGGCCATTTGTAGAAGTCAATTTGTAATAAGAAACTTAAAGTTAACCCGCATTCACATGTTAATGGTGGCACTTTGAGTCCCTTTCTGCCTTCCCCTGGGTTTCTGTCACATGGCGAAGGCGTCAGACAGTTTCCATATTGCACATTGTCATCTAGCGTCACTCCCCGGGGGGAAATGGAAACACCAGGATGTTTACATCTCCCAGAAGCTCTTATAGAATGACGCCCGGTGTTAATTAAACACAATGCAGCTGAATTCCACCATGACCAATTTAATCCGTCCTGTCTGGATGGGAGGTAAGAACGGTTTGTCATATGGGGACTGTCTGTCGGAAGGCGCGGCGTCCGGGGGGACCACGGTGGCAGACGGACCGACTAAGAATAGCAGAGTCAGACTGACAGCATGGGTGGATTGAGGACCAATTCACGCCTGGGCTGATGAGAAAACACGGAGGTGAAAAATGTATTGCCGTATTTCCACCTGTTATGTGTTAAAACAGCACAACAACCTCGGGGTCACTTAAAATATGTAAAACAATATGAAAAATTGAAATAAATATAAAATGGGAAGTGGAAAAATATCCACTATTATATATTATGAGTCCAGGTTTTTAAAGTTAATAAAGGTGAACTTTAATTGGTGGTTCCCCTATTCCACCAAGGTCAGATAGAGAAAAGAACTGATAAATAAATGTTGGTAATTTCATTTTTAATCCTAATAAATAAATTGTGCAAAACTGCAAACACAATGCGGATCTGTCTAATGGCCCACAGTGATATATTATGCTAGTGAGGTAATTCATTTAACACACAGCTCTTTAACAAGACTCATGCCAAGGACTCCTTAACCAACCTGATCTCACAGAATTCCATAAAATGAACACGACCCCTCAACTCAAAATCTGTGGCAGTTTCACGGATATGCAAAGGAAAAGGTTGTGGGTGGGCTTCCGGTTCCGTGACACACGGGAAGAACGGTACGGATGGGTTTATGAAAAGAAGAAAGCGACTTTAGGAAACATTACACCCGGGACACGATCCCCGGTCTCCTGGGTGAAAGTCCTGTGTTGGTTGATTTCACAGAATTCTGTGAGACCAGACTGGCTGAACGGAGAGAGACGGATCAGGGACCCCCTTCTAGACAGACATTGTATAACACTTACAATACAATAACATGTGGTCCGGGATGATTTTATGAATCATGTTTTAACCCTCATGTTGTCCTCGGGTCAAATTGACCCGTTTTCCTATATCAATGTTCTTTTTAATTCCCCAAAATAACATGATTGATTCCACACAACGCTCTTTGGCAAGTACAAATCTCTACTTTCATTAATTTTGGGGCGTCTTATTCAATTTTATAGCATTGTAAAACAAATGGAAGTGTTTTTGAAATAGTATTGAGTAAAAGTTGACATATTCCAGTCTTTGATTATCCATCAACATCCATTCCTTTAATTTTAGTCTAAATAATTCCTAATTTCTGCTTTTCTAACGCAAACATTAGGTATAATTTCCTAAAAAGGAGAATATAAATGAATTCCAAAAATTACTGTAAAACTAAAGTTAATAAGATAGTGTTACGTGGTGTTAAACGTCAAAAAAAGTGACAAAACATTGAAAAAAGTGTTGAAAAAAGGGACAGAAACGTACGAAAAAAAGTATGACTTTCAATTTTGACGGGAAGTTAACCACACACACAGCACAGTGAATCCTTAGGATGAACTGGACCCGTGGATGGCTGGCTCAGTGATGGCCTTACCTATAGGCCAGTAAGCCCATCATCAATGTCAGTTTTTTCACAAATAAGCTTATTTATATTTGCTAACAATATGTTGGATTCATGTTAAGACATTTTCATTTTCATAAAAAAAAACTTCCAAAAAACTCAATAACAATAATTTGGTGGCTCCCCTGCAGTATCTCTTGGGACCCCCTTTTGAAAATCTGATATAGCCAATATTTATTATGATATCATTATATCAACTACAATCACAATATCTACATATAAAAAACATAATAATTCAAATGTTGTGTGACTAAAAGCTTAGCACATTATATCACAGGTGTAGGAAGCATTTCAAATGTGGGGGTTCCAGGGCTTCTCTTCTATATATTAACAGAAGAAGAAATATGGGTATATTTTGTGATGTCATCTAGAGGAACTGGTTGGTCCCAGATCACATAGTTTATTATATTAAAATAGTTATAACTAAAATGTATTTGATGACTAATTCAGAGACCTCTTTATGACCTGTAATTGTTATTCATTTAAATATATAATATGTAGAATTTTCCTGAAATGTATACACTAATACATTGATAATCCCTCTCAATCATCACTAATTGTCACAAGTCAGGAGTTGCAGGTTAGGACCCGAACACAGAAGGCAGATGAGGAGGTAGCAGGGACAGTTTCAGTGATTTAATGACTCGAAGAACTTACAGACTAAGTAAATCCAAAACACAAAACTTGGAAACAGAGCACCAGAAACTTCTCAACACGAAATCAGATGATACCAGACAAAAGGAGCACACGGAATAAATACACGAGGAGCGAATCACCGGACAAGGCGCAGCTGCGGTGGGCCGGCAACTGGAATAGGGAGGGAAATTCTGATTGGGTTAACAAGTCAACCAGGACTGGCAACACAAAGGCAGGCTGACGAGGCTGGACACAGAACCAGGGAGGGAAGACATGCTGGTCAGGGCTACATGAAGGTACACACAGTGCAAGCACAGAAAATGAATGGATCATGGCAACAGAAAACCCCAAAACACACAATCCTCAAGAAAATAAGGGAGCATTCACACCTGCCTTGTGGCATTCGGTTTGTTTTGGCAGGTGTGAATGCAGCAATCCCACTCTGGTGCACCAAAAGAGGTGATGTCAGGACTCTTTCAATCCAACTCTGGACCAGTTCATTTGTCAGGGCTCAAACCGCATCAATCTACAGTATGTGTACTCCACAAGTCCGAGCTAAATGGCTCCCGTAGTCAAAAGACCTCAAAACAAACACATTTCTTCAACATAGTACAATGTAGTGACATTTTCTATCTGCATTCTCAATCCCAAGTATCTGGAGCAGTGGACAGCTATTTATACAGCATCCAGGGAGCAACTTGGGGTTTATTGTCTCGCCCAGGGACACTTTGACATGTGGCCGGAGAAGCCTGGGACTGAACTGCCAACCTTGTTGTTATGGGGGGGAACCACTCTACCTCTGACCAACACAACACCCAATCTATTCAGATCTGCTTTACGGCAGAGCATGCAATCTGTAGCAGCTCACAGAAAGAGACAGCAGTGAAGCTCGCCATGTCTCATATTTAATTGGCTGCTAAATTTGGAGATAGACGCTGGCAGAGCACAGCAAATGTAGTAACGTTCGCAAAACAACATCTGGACAATGATTTAGATGAAATGAGCTGGTTTGACCATGAAGATGCCAGGAATATAAACTTGTCCAGAACACAGGACCGACTTCCTGTATTTACTTTAACAATAAGAGGAGTGAACGTTCGTAATGATACATTTTGCTTCAATTGGATTTTTCTTTGTGTGAAACTGAATCAAACCAAGGGGGAAATTGCTCCAAGTTTACAAACATAATAAATGAAACTAAAAAAATGCTGTCACACAGTCTTAAACACAGTATATTATTCATTAATAACAAAAAAGTCTGAAGGCCACTGGTCACGAGCAGGACGAAGCAAGTAAAGCAACACCAACCAATGTTGATAATTGGGATTGTGTTCATAAATGAAACCTCGGCCTTCAAATAAAAACAGAAAATGTAAAATGGCATTACATCTGCCTTGAAATAAAACACAAATAGTGAACTGTCACTGGCTACAGAAACCCTAAATTACGCAAAACTTGTAATTATAAAAAAGTACACTAGCTTCACTTTCAGAGATAATGCAGGCTACTTGCTGTAGTTGAACATGGGGAGTAGATATACAGTATACTGTAGGCCTATACCAAATTATCTTAAAGTTGGATAAAAATGATTTAAAGATGGGTTATTAGCTATTATTGATGATATAATATGTGTTGTTTTGTGTAAAAGAATTAGCATTGGATAACCTATTTAATATTTTATTAATGTCATATTATACTTTTAATTCATATTAAGGTTGTGATATGATGAAAACGTGTTAGCACATTTAGAGTGGTACCCATGCATGCATGTTTTCCCATTTAATTAAATACCATAGTCTTCATCCTAGCAGGTAAACTGAGCTCCCTACAGCCTCTCACATACAACCAAGTGAAATCACAATCAACCCACAATTCATCTCTAACGCGTTTAATTTTTAAAAGTAACCCAACGGGAAATGAAAAACTTTTTTTACGAGAAAACCCCCCAAAAGGGTTTTTTCATTTTCAAAATAAATGATGCAGGGCCCCCGGTATGGCTAAATAGGAAATTCCCGCTAAGTAGGGAATAAACTCATAACTTTTTTGGGACCAGACAAAAAAACCTTGGGCGTGAAAAACCCCTAAAGTGCAAAAAAATTTTTAATTCCCTTAAAAGATTATTTTCATTGCCCCCAAAAGGGGGAAAGACCCATTTCCAACTGATAAACCCCTTTTCCACACAGACAAACCCAAAGGGGGGGGAAATTTTAAACTTCATAAAGTGGGCAGAAATCCAGCCCCAAAACCAAAATTGTTAACCTGTGGAGGAAAAATCTAAGCTGAAATTGATAATATGTCATTTTGGGGGGTTTAATTTGGTTCCCTTGGCCCCAAGTGGCCAAACGGGCGGGAAGGGGAGGGGGGAAAAACGGCCCCCTAATGCGGGGGCGAAATTTGAGCATATTTAGATGATTTAGGGAAAAAATCAAAAATGCCCAAAAAACCCCCAAAGGGGAGCCGGAAAACCAGCAGGAAAAAACGGGTAAAAAAAAAAAGAAAAACAAACCGCCCAGCAACATAACCTAACCAGGAAGAAAAATGTAAGTGAGATTTTTTTTGGGATATTAATTTAAATTTTGGCCATTTTTCCCAAAAATTTGGTAGTTTCATAGGTATTCTTTTCCCTTTGAGTTAACAAGGGAGCAAATCAAAGGGGGTTGGGGCCCTGCCTCCGGAAATTTTAAAAAAAGGGTTTGGCGGGGGAAATTGATGAGATGTAAGCGGTTTGTTAGGACTTGAGTTTACATGAGAAAACGGCCCAAAGTTACCCCCGCCCCAACTGCCCTCCGTGTTTCTTACCTCTATCCCGCCCTAAAAGTATTGAAATTTTAATTTTGAAAGTTAGTGGTTAAGGGCAAACCCCAGGGTTACATTAAAAATGGGGGAAAAAATCAAGATTTGCACAGGAAAAGGGAAAAAACGGGACAAATACAAGGGGGAAACCCGGGAAAACCAAGCCGCGGGCCAAAAGGGGTTTGGAAGCCCGGTGCAAGCCGCAAAATCACAAGGCGGGAGAAAACCAAAAAAGCGGGGAAGTCCCCCCGACAAAAAACCCCACTTAAAATTTAAAACCCAAAAAAATGGAGCAAAATACAAAACAAAAAAACAGACCCCAAAAATAAGAAAAAACCCCCAAACCCCATACAAAATAAAATTTAAATGAATCCAAGTTCAAGCAGGGTGAGGGTTTTAAAATCTTTAATGAAATTTAAAAATTTTGGAGGTTTTGAGGATAGCTAAACGCATTGGGTTTTCCCAAGTTTTTAAATTTTCATTTAATTAATTTTTTTTTAAGCAAAATGCAGTCAAAAATCAGTCAAAAATAACAGACAAAATGTCTTTTAAAGTTTGCAGTTTTTGGACCTTAATTGCTTTTTGGCGGGGGGGGGAAACTGTTTAGACAGGATTAAAGGAAATTTTTTTATCTTTTCATCCCTCTAAAAATGTCGTGTCTTCCCTCTCGGGATGAAAAAAAAATTTGTTTTTTTTTTCTTTGAAAACCAAACAGGGGGGTTTGCGTAAGGGTTTTGCAGCATGCTACCCGGGGTGGGGAACAAAATTTTGGGAAACGGTTCAAATTCTTCAGACTCCCCCATTATTCTCATTTCTCCGCCGCTCTGCTCACAGGATTAACAAAAGCCTGAGAGAGTGTTTTGTGGGGTTGTGCGCGCCCATATAATTTGTTTGGGGTTGGGGAAAAAAGGTGGAGGAAAAAAAAACGGGGAAATTCAGTGTTACTCAGCTAATTGGGAAGGGAAAGTGCATGTGCATTGTGTTTATGGGGGCCGTTTTTTGTGTAGGGGGGGAAAATTCTGTGCGGGGACCCCCTAAATCACATCAAAAACCGTTTAGAGGAAAATTTGAATGGGCCCTGCTGCATCTTTTGTTTTTACGGGTAATACGTCTGTCATATTAGCAAGGCATTCCTCATCTGGACAGCAAAATCTCTCCCTGTACTCACTGCAATGGCCGAGCTTAAGTGGTTGTATTTGTTTTTTCCATTTGTGCAATCTCAAACACACGACAAATGTCAGACTCACACAATTTATTGTGACTGAAAGTGATTCTTGGATTCAGACCAGTGTTAGACAGTAAGAAGGCTGAGCCTTTACTGTAAAGTGGAAAGCTGTTACTGGAGACTGCACAAATAGAAACAAAATAGAATTGTTGTGCAGTGATCATACAGATAAAACACAGTTACAAAAAGATTAGAAATGCAATAATTGTAGAGGGTATAGGGTGTCTAGCCGCCCCCCACCCCAACTAGCATTAAAAGTGTCCTGTGAAGGGGTCTTACAGAGACTCTAGGTAAAAACCGGAGAACAGTAGCTTTTACCACAGGGCACTCTTATTTTTGGTGAAAAGTGATTATTTAAATTCCCTAGATATCAATTTTATGACTGCTAAATTGGAACAGTCAATACTTAAAAATCTACTTCAGCACTATATTATCAAAGACTATAATGATTAATTTTTCAGTAAAGATGAGCTATTAAAACACTGTGAGTAATGCCAATCAATGCTGTGACTCACTTAATATATCTGTCTGCACCTAGACAAATATTACTATATGATATGGTAATTTAACTAAATGAACACGTGAACACTGTTTTGTGTCGGGGTATCATTAAATTATCCGTAATTCAATTCATTAAAAAAAAGTAAAGTTGAGCTTACAGTAGTATGAGTAATTGCAATAGCCAATATCAGTTCTTAAACATGATAAATATGACTCGTGTGTACACATTTACATGAAAGATTTATGTAAACGACTACCGGTTATAACTTTGCGGCGACATCCGGTGGCTCCTATGTTTCTTCGGGGCCCTCTGCAACCACTTCAGAAAGTTGCGCCCTATGCGTCCCAGTAGGAACGCAGAATGTCAAGAGAAACGGCTAAATCCAGGAAGTGCAAACTGTCAATCATTCATGAGCAGTGTGGGATCCTAACACTAATACTGTCTAAAAGTGAGCATATACAGAATCTGTTACGGGATTTATGTTTATCAATCAAAATGCTTTTTTCAGCAGCATTGAATATTCCTGGTTATAACACATACAGGCAAGACAGGGTGGGATCAAAAAAAGGGGGAGGAGTGATGGTCTGTATAAAATTTATATAAATTAGATACATTTATCTAATTTATACAAATTATATTCCACTAGAATGTTTAGGTCTCAATGTCACCCTTTCACCACAAATGTCCTTTGTCCTTTGTCCTCTGCCAATAGCAAGTTTTATGAAAATTTTGAGATACTGCTAAAACAATGCAATGTTGATAAGGAAATTATCATTATGGGGGATTTTAACATTAACACAGACTGGTTTGATCTAAAACAAGCTATCTGTGGGCCAACAAGAATAACAAACTCTACCAAGACACAAATCAATATCATACTTACTAATTGACCAGAAAGAATTGTAAAATCATTTAATATGTTAACAGCTTTATCGGACAAAATCTAACACTAGAAAACTTCCCTCTTGTGCTAGAGGGAAAAATGAAAATATTACAATGCCTAAAAGCAAATATCAAACTTTTGTAGCTGCAGCTAGTTAAATTCAATAGGATGAAATATTACCTTTAGTTGACTATGAAAAAGACAGCCAACTCTTTTTAAAAACACTGGAAAGAACTATCAAAGAATTTACAAAAAAATAAAGTATAAACAACATAAAAACACTGTACCCTGGATAAACCCAGGCATCATAAAACTCATGGAAGTGCAAGACCAAGCCCTAAAAATAGCAAATAAAACTGAATTAACTCATGGCAGAGGGCGTTTTACCATGGTGAGAAATAAAGTTGTAAGATCATTAGGAAAATAAAAAGGCAGACTTCTTTCTCACTACAACTGAAACATCAAATGGAAATTCTTAAATTAATATGGAAGCAGCTAAGAAAAATGACGGACGATCACCCAAAAGACCAAACTATTCTTGAAGTTAAAGTAAATAAACAACTAACAAATAATAGTGAGGTTGTAGCAGAGACGTTCAATCACTATTTTATCGATGGCTAACATAGAAAACTACTTTTACACCTGAGAAGACATACATTCCTTCAGTAGATACATGTGACTCAGATGTCAGTCTAAGAACCATCACTGTTTCAGAGGTATCACAGCCCATTAAATCACTCAGACCATCAGCATGTAAAGATATTTTTGGTATGAACACAGGGATGCTCAAGGAGTCACATGCCCCATTACCAAAATTATCAATCTGTCCATTTCACAACATGTTCCCAAGCAAGTGGAAACCAGCTATTGTCAGTCCCATCTTCAAAAGTGGAGATCCTCATTCCTTCTCAGACTAGATCAGGATCTTTCCCACAATGGCTAAAATTGGTGAGAAACTGATAGCAAAACAAATTATTGACCTTCTAAATACCACACCCTATGCACTTCCTCATATGCAGTTTGGCTTTTGAGTGAATTATTCCACTGAGACTGTGACCTGCTTCCTTACTATGTTGGACCCAGGTGGGGTTGTGGGTGCTGTGTTCTTGGATCTAAAGAGATTCTTTGACACTGTCAGTTACAAAGTCTTGCTGATGAAATTACGCAGCTTCAATGTTTCCTCAAATGCTCTTAAATGGATTGAGTCCTACCTAACGTGTCAGAGTCCAGTCGTTTAATTCAGGAGCCCTTAGTCTGTCCACCAGTCTTCCCCAAGGATCAAATTTAGGACCGTTTTATACACCACACTTTATATAAATGACCTCCTTTCCGTCTGTTCTGATGTTTCTGTCCAGATGTATGCTGATGACACCATAGTATATGTTCATGGTAGTGATATCTCCCAGGGGGCGGAGAAGCTCACTAACCATGGTAAATATTACAGCTTGGCTGAAACAATCTTGCCCGCAGTTGAACACAACAAAAACAGTAGCAACGTTCTTCACCGAGTCCCGTAAACTTCAACGTTGAGCCAGATGTTTTGGTGTTAGGGGAAAGGCTGCATATAATGTCAGAATACACAACTTCTGGAGGTTTTAATTGATTGAAAGGTGTCATTTTTACATTAAAAGTGTGTGTAATCGAATCAAATTCAACATCAGTAATTTTAGATACATCTGCCATCCAATGTCCACACAGGCAGCAAAAATGTACATGCACTCTATGATCTTCTCCCATACTTACTGTTACTGTTTACCCATCTGGTCACAAGCTGGTGTTACATCTCTGAAACCTCTGCAATCCCTTTACCAACAAACTGTTAAAATTCTGGACAAGAAACCAAGCATTTCTCATCATTGTCCAATAACCTACAAAAACACATGTTACAAAACTGGGAAAACACTGTCAAATATTCAAATTATGTCTCGTCTATAAAATCATTTACGGTTTATCATCCCCTCCTCTTGACCAGTTTGTCAACATTCATACATCCGATCAGAGCAGAACCAGAGGTGCAGCATGGGGAGATTGTACCATTCCATTCAGGAAAATTGTATTAGGCTAAACTGCTTTTTTCAGTTTGAGTTGCCAATAAGTGGAACCTCACCACTAAAACCATCAGAAAATGAAATGCATGTAATCAAGATCCAGTTAAAAAAGTGGCTCATTGACAATAAGAGCTGCCAACATTTCCATCCACCTGCCTCGCTGCCCCCTGCTGGCCACATGACAGTGTGTGTGCATGGTTCACGTCTTTGTCTGATGCTTGTCTGATTATTGATAAGTTATGTTCCTAGTGTATATTTAACTTTAATAATTTTACCCAGTGTATTGCAATTGTTAGGTACACATGTAATTTTACTACTTTTAGGGTGACTTTTGCCATCTGTCTACCAACTGCAGATGAAAAATAGCCTTTTGGTTAACTCTGGTGTATTGACAGAAATGTCCATTATAATGCACTGTCCCTGTATTAAATAAATAAATAAATTGGAGGAAAACAAAAATGATGGCGGCACAGTGAGCAGACGTGGATTCTCGGGCTCTGTTGCTAATCCTAAAACAACTACTACACTGCATAAAAGGGGGGGGGGGTCTAAAAACAAGATAAAAGCACTACATCTGAGGCCAAAGGTACTCAAAACAGTGAAATCATCTGTCCATGCAGCAAGATATTTTCACTTGCCAAGCTTGCTTTATTTAAGATTATAGTGTTAAGTTGAACACTTCACCCTTAAAACCAGATAAATATTCTAACACTTCTAAATCTAAGTTTTTTTTTTTTTTTAGGTAAGAACCAAATAATTTGCAGTGTAATTAAACAATCCCAACTGGTTTGAAAACATCACAATTTGAAACAATAGTGATGCTAATTATAACTATTATAAAAAGTTAATATGCTGAGAAAAGTAAACAAGGACAAATATTAAACAGCTGGAGGACTCGCTAATGAATAAAACGAGCCGGCGGAGGGAATTCAGACTAAGAAAGAAGTGCACGCGTTGTCGATTCAGCTACTGAGCACGGAAAGATTTTAAGTAAACAAAATACTGTACAAATCTAAAAATGCAAGAAGTTATGACAAGGTCTAACCCTTCTCTGCAAGAGTCGCTTCCGACTACCCACTGAGTGCACTAAAGCGTAACCCAAGCGTGATGGAGGCGAGGATAAATGTCAGTGAATTGAAAATGTAAACTTCTCATTCATTCAGGGCGGCTGTGGCTCAGTGGTAGAGCGGTTGCCTGCCAATCGGAAGGTTGGTGGTTCGATCCCTGCCCCTGCAGTCATTGTCGAAGTGTCCTTGGGCAAGACACTGAACCCCGAGTTGCCCCCGGTGCTGCGCATCGGAGTGTGAATGTGTGTGAATGTTTATCTGATGAGCAGGTGGCACCTTGTACGGCAGCCCCGGCCACAGTGTATGAATGTGTGTGAATGGTGAATGTTTCCTGTAGATGTAAAAGCGCTTTGAGCAGTTGTTAAGACTGGAAAAGTGCTATATAAATACAGCACATTTACATTTACATTCATTTTATGCATCAATTATTTTGAGTGTAATAGGCCAAGCCCATTTATACCAATCAATACACCATTATAGATGAGGTCTCGTTAGTTCCCCTATATCGTAGCCTCCAAGTTTGAGCCCTTCATGAGATATCAACTTTTCGTATTTGTAGCGCCCCCTAATGACTGATCTTTGCCACATTTGGTCCAGAGACTCGCAGTGGCACGACAAACACAAATCCCAAGTTTTGCGTTGATAGCATTTACTTTGAATGATATATGCTATAGTACAAATGTGTTCATATGTAATTTGTGCTTTTATTAACCAAGAAACCTTTTGATAATTTGTATCTTCCATACAGGTCACATGCACATTTTTTCATACAGATTGGATTTAAGGTATAATAAGTATGTTATATATCTTGCATTTACAGCACCAGCTAGTTGCTAGTAGTGGCTGATTGAGAGCCTCAGTGGAGCATCGGGAACAACCACCCTCAGGAAGTTGTTCCTCTATAAATGTTTTGGACTACCAAAATTCCTTTTAATAACTTTTTGTCATGAGGGTCCATGCAAACTGTCAGGCCGGGAAGGAGTGTGAAAAAGTAGGTTTCCAATTATTGTGGAAACGGGTGTGGCCTGTATCATGACATTCAGCTGAATTATGGGATGTATGAGGTACAGTGTGGGAGTTATGGGGCAAAGGGTTTTTCTTATTTTTTCAATGATCCCTGCTGGTGGATTTGTAATTTTTTGTCTTGCGCTGCATTGCATACATGGGAACCCAGCCCCCTTGGGCTTGGACCCCTGATAATGTCTGATAGACAGCTCACACAGGGTAATGGACTCACATGTTCGTCCAACAGTTTATTCACAAACTGTCAAAAAACAGACGAAAGGACACAGAGGCAGGGATCCAAAGCCAGTGGAAGAACCAGTGTCATAGAACTCACAAGATGCATTATGGGAAAACAGGATGGAAGGCTGAGACAAACGATACAAGACCAATCGGCACAGGACACTGGGGAGACAATTGGACACAGGTGCAGCACATTAGGGGAGGGGCAGTAATCACACATGGCAGGAAGTCGTAAATTACGACTTCAAGTCACGACTCATGACTCGGTGGCGTTTCAGGCAAAGTCACCTTCTAGCTAGCGTTAGAGTTAGCTAGCGCCAGGTAATATTAGCGATTTCTAGTCAGTAACACATTTTGGGCTTCATTTAATAAACATAACCTGTGGTAGTACACAATCGAATGTGTATTGTTATAGTTGCAATTAGAGGAATTACTTTACGTCGCCTATTTATGTCTATATATTTCCATTTTTCATGCCATTTCGCATAATTTAAAGCAACGTATCACCATTTAGCCATTATTAATCAGAATATTAGGTGCTCACGGAAGCTGCAGTCATGTACACACCATGTGTGTAAAAAATAATCTGTGAGACAACACATCTACTACCAATAATGATAATGTACTTCATGGCACTGTCTAATTGGTTTAATAAACCGGTTAATGCGAGCACTTTACTCTTGGGTCTGATGCGTGAAATGACTGTGAGCATGTGTTCACTGAACTGTGAATAAGCGGATCATTAAATCCAAAGTTACACAGCACACCGGTCAATGCATTAATTTTAACCAAAACCAGTTCCCCTGTTCGCTCCTCAGTGGCTTCTTTCAATATTTATTTTGTTTGAAAGTCACGACTGATATTACTTGGATTTGCGGAATTGCCTTGATGGCATCCAAATCAAATACCTTAAATCATCAACCCATACCTAGTGATGGCCAAACAAAGCTTTGTGAACCAGTGTCTTTCTTTTCTGAGCCCACCAGAGGACGCTGTTTTTTCAAGGATTTTGGAGATTTTGAAAATTGGGGTAATGGCAGCAGTTTTGAAAGATGTAGGCACAGTTCCTGTGGAGAGAGAGCAGTAGATGATAGCAGAAATGGATGGGACAAGGGAGGGAAGGCAGGCTTTAACAAGTTGTGTGGGGAGGGGGTCAAGTTGATGGCTTGGATTTCCGGGTGAGTTCTGTTATTTCTGAGATAGCGGGGAGCTCGAAGGAGGAGAATGAATGTGTGGACGGGTGAAATTTGTCTGAGATGCTGAGTTGAGCAATTGATCCAAGGTGCTTGTGGATTTTCTTGATTTTTTTCTGTGAAAAAGGACATAATGGAGTTGCAGAAAGAGGTTGTATACAAGTGAGGGGGGGGGGGGGAGTCTTGGGGTTGTTCAGTAGGGACAACAGTGACTTGGAGTTTCCTTTGTTTGGCAGTGATTATACTGGAGTAGTAGTGGGGTTTTGTGCCAGCAATGGAGTCCTTGTAACTTAAGATGTGGTTATTGTACTTTTCTGTGTGAATAGTGAGACCCGTTTTTGATTATTTAAGCCGAAAATACTCTGTGGTTGATCTTGCAGTCATTGTTGGCTGTTGCACAGTGAATATATGGATACCCCTCGGTTTCAAGTAAGCTTGCGTCCTCCCTTGATTTCTTCATTCACTGTCTATGGTTCCAAGGGCCATGCCCCTTAATCAAAGTGAGTATTGGGACAGCCCTTAGTCTCATGTGAACGTGCAAAACCTAGGGGAAGGGGTAAGGGGTAGGGCTAAGATAGAGAAATGAGACTCAGCCTCAGTCCAGAACCTGTCCTTTGGAGTGTGTGGGAAATGTGGTATGTTGTTGACATGCAAAACTCAGGAGGTGAAGTCTTTGTTGAGAGGCAGATTGATGTTGTCCATGTGGATATTAACATCACCCAACAGTATTATGTTTGGTGAGTGAAAGACTAAGTGGGTGAAAAAAGCAGAAAACTCATTTAAAAATGTGTTTTAGTGGGGTGGTAGACAGTAGCAATGATGGTTGGAGTGGGACCAGACAACTTCCAGATGGCAGAAAAGGAGCTGGAGACTTTCCACTTCTTGCGGTTGATTACCACGAGACCTCCTCCCTGGCCAGAGCCACGGCGTTGACCAATGTAAACAAACCCACTAGGATTGGATTCATTCAGTTGAGAAATGTCTTTGGGCTGTTGCCATGTCTCGGTTGAACAAAGACAGTCTAGATTACGATCGGAGATGAAGTCCTGGATGAGATGTCCCTGGCCTGTCAGTGGGCGGATGTTGAGCAGAGCAAAGTTGAGTGAGGTGTTGTCCTAGCTGGTGGTGGTGCTAGCCGACCGGGCTAGGCGGGCTAACACGCTTGGGTGGAGCGTGGAGGGCGATGAGAGCTGTTATGGTGGAGATTCCGACGGGACCTTCGGGGGATGCATCTCCTCCGGCGCAGGTCCAGGCAGGTGGCGGCGCAACCGGAGCTGGTCACGTTATTAATGCCGCTAATTCAATTCAATTCAATTCAATTTTATTTATGTAGCGCTAAATCACAACAACAGTTATCTCATTGAGCTTTCCATAAAGAGCAGGTCTAGACCGTACTCTGATGTTATTTACAGAAACCCAACAGTTCCCACCAAGAGCAAGCACTAGGACACAGAGGCAAGGAGACACTTCCTTTAAGAGACAGAAACCTCGAGCAGAACCAAGGCTCTGGGTGGGGGGTTAATGCAAACCCATTTTAACGGCGTCACTTTTTTTCCGTTAGATTAACATTATTTTTCTCTAGCAAACTTTGTCGTTTTTTCCACATGCTGTCGTAACAACTACTGATGTTAGAAAAACTACAACACCACACCGGATCTAGCTAGACCAGAAACAAAACAACAGGCGCGCCACACAATCGTTTCATTACTGACTTAACCGTAATCTCCGCCGAAATGAGCAGCAGCTCTTGGTGCTCTTACCCCGGCTGACAGTCACCTACAGTACTCTGAACCACCTACTACCGCTGACCTGAAGGAGCACCATGCGGGGCACCAGAGGCGGTGTTGAGGAACTCTGTTGCGGCTCCACACATCTACTAGATGGCTCTGATACGGCCGAGCTGTGACTGAGGTCTGTAGCGGCTTAAACAACTAGCAACTACAAAGTTACTACAAAGGAGCTTGCTACAGGTGAGCTACATTCAAGAGACCATGGGATGTTAATGTACGTTACTCAGCAACAGGTGAAAATAGGGGCGAGGTTGCGCAATAATGTTAAAATGAAATGAATTTTTAGTAAAGAAAAAGTAAATTACCTGTATGTGTACAATACAGTGGAACTCGCCTCTAGCTGTGCGGACTGCTAGAAGCTTGTCCACTTTTAAATCATTGCTGAAGACTTGTTTATTTGAAAAAGCGTTTGGCTCAGATTAATGTTGTATTCCATTTTTTTAGTATTTATTTACTGTGTCTTCTATTGTATCTGTTTCATTTTATTTTATTTTTTGTGCTTTTTACTGTAAAGTACTTTGGTAGGCCTCGGCCTTGGAAATGTGCTATATAAATAAATATGACATTGACATTGACATTGACATAACATTTAGAATAGATAAATCACGATTAATTGCAAGTTAACTGTGACAGCACTAGTGTTTATATTAAAACGTTATAAAATTATTTAAATGCAACACCACAGAAAATAACCAAACTTCAAAATAAGGAATTATTAAGGAAGTTGCTCAATAAAACGTGGTATATCTACTACATTTATATTATAGTTCCTTTATCTGCAGTGCGCTGTCAGCTCTGGAGTGTGGTCAGGCTACACCGCATACCTTTTCTGGGATAGGAAGAAAACGCTCTGGCATGTTTGTATTTCTTTAAACCAATCACAACCGTCCTGGGCGGCGCTGATCCCCGATGGCGGAGATAGAGAGAGGGGCGGGACATCCAGCCCATGTCAGGCTGTATCCCAGTAATGTACATTCATTGAGCGGAGCTCTAGTTAATTGGACAATCTTGTGATAAATATACAGTATATATATTTTAAAATAAAATAATAATGAGAATAATAGAAAAGTCCACTTATTTCTCCAAGAGGATTCAAAAGAAATGACCACATACTGACAGCATGCTGTGTGGGAGAGACAGTGACATGTTCATATATGTGTGCTTGTTTTGTACACGTGTGTGTGTGTGTGTGTGTGAATAGATAAGATCAGTTAGTGATGGATAGGCTATTGACAATTCAAAGATGTCAGCTGTGTAACATATGCTAATGCTATTGTCTGCTCAGCATCCAAACACAGCTATACTGTATATTCCACACTGTGGCTAGAGCGCTCATAATTAGCGTGTGTGTGTGTTGTGTGTGTGTGTGTGTGTGTGTGCGCGTTTGCACCTGGCCGCCTACAGTGCTTTCATTTCCACAATGACTGTAAACACAGATTATAGATAATTATGTCTTTATAACAACTACTGCTGCCATTTCTGTATTCTGGAAACTACTATCTACGGTTTAGTAATTCAATCAGTTTATTTGTCACATACACACAATATGAAATGTACACAGTGTTTGGCGATTAGACTCCATTGCTTTGTAAATAATTTATAATGGGTAGAGAAGCCATGAGTGGGCAAATCCCCCAATGGGGTCTAGACACTGGTGGTGGTGAAGGAGCCTGAAGACTGGATGGAAGAACAGCGGGAACAACAGATTTAAAGCAGGGATGCCGTGCTGTGATTGGCTGATGGAATTCACGGCCAATTCTGGTCTTTTTTTAACTGAAAGGTGAACTCCCCGATTCAGCCGATCAGTTCATGAGGAGAGAGCGAAATAGAGTGGTGAGTGACATTTAGAAGGCTTCCTGAAAGAACCGACACTGAGCTTTGTTAGAGAGTTTGATTTCAATTTTCACGTTTTCCCATTTTTCTTTTCTTTTAGACTAGATACACAACAGACTTTATTGAGTTGCAGTGCTACAGCAGCAAACTATAAGACACACAGCACACACCCCGAACATACAAGAAATATAAACAGGATAGAATGCTGGAACAAATATTCCAAAAATATACAGAGGAAAGAATGTACAAACAGACATATACAACTACTTAAATCATATTAATGAAGATGTAAGTAAAACCTATTTGTGCAAGTTGCACTATATTACAGTATAGTGATGTATACACATCTTATCTTACACTCAGGGATAGAGTGTTAATGAGTTGTATTGTCCGTGGTACCAATGATTTCTTGTAGCAGCCAATCAGACGCTCTTAGACAAGGCGCTCCGCTGTTGGACCCCTGTGTTTGTGGGTTGGGTACCGAAACCCCGGTTTAACTAGGGACCCGGTTCCTTTGCATCTGGTAGGAATCGGACCGGGTTACAATGCAAATTTCGGTTGCACTGAATGTGTCAACTGAAATGTTTTCCCTGTGTCGCTCTGAAACACACTTAAAAATATCCCCCTTTTTCTGTAGTCTACCATAATTGTAGGCTACTTTTAAAATGCCATATTTCCTTCTGGGGTCTGGTTAGCATACCAACTCAACATTTATTTTGTTGTTACTTGTTAATAGAGTATGTGTTATTTATTGTGAAATTATTGTAGTTGTGTGGAAGGTGACTTAGGTTTTTATTTATTTTATATTTAAGTACTTTAAAATGTTGATATAATGCTTAAATGTAATCATTTTCAATAAAAAAAAACTCTATGAAAGAGATTTTCTTTGATGTCATTTTTCAGTTTTTTTAAGAATCTGTTTGGAATCGGAATCGTAAATTCCAATGCGCGCGCTAGTTCAGTCTGTTTTTGTCGTTCAACGGCATCAAAATCAAATGTTGACGTCATTTTAGCGCCGACTTCAGGAGGCCCAACCAACCACTCAATCGGAGTCAAACCCTGACTCTGTTCATCCTGTACTAACACCTGTGAGAAGACAGCTGAGGCTCAGCTGGTAGAGCGGCCGTCCTACCGATCTGAAGGTCGGTGGTTTGATCCCCGGCCCTGAAGCATACATATCCAAGTGTCCTCGGGCGAGAAACTCTACCCTTAATTTTTTTTAACGACTTTTGGTCATTCAAGACTCCCACGTGACTCAAATTGTACCCTATGCTGGAATTTAACTCAATATTTCAACACATTTATCTGAAGAAGCGATTTTCTCTACGGGCACTTCAGAGTTACTGCGGGGGGTGGGCACAAAAGTATTATTTAAGTATTATAAATCTGCCTATTTGGGGAAAAAAACAAACGGGAAAACATTCATGTGTGAATGGTTATCTGATGAGCAGGTGGCACCTTGCACTTCAGCCTCGGCCCCCGGTGTATGAATATGTTTGAATGGTGAAAGGCTCCTGGGTATAAGCGCTTTGAGTAGTCGTTAAGACTAGAAAGCGCTCTATAAATACCGTCTATTTACATTAGGTACATTTCTAAATTGCATTCAGTCCCCAGATGTTTTTGGTCCAGGCTGAATTAGACTTTAGAATGACAGTGGTGGTTTAATGACATCTCTACTCTGAGCGCTCCTGTGTGTGCTCCATCCAGTGCGGCGGCGTCCTCCTCCCACTCGTTGACTGCCACCGTGGTCCCGTGCTCTCCCCCCCCTGCTCTCTGCTAGGGACGGCCTCATCCACTCCTCTCATTCTGCAGCAGCCCTGAGCGTTGCGCTGACAGCTGTGACAGCAGGCTAAGCTCCCGAAGGTGCCAAACACCAGGCGCCACCGTTGGGAACCAGGCAGCGCAGGGACCGGGGTGATATATTGTGGTATGATGAGCCACATTTTAACGAAACTACCTTCTCTGCAAGAATATTATAAAATTCACTTTCAAATTCCAAAGAATAAAAATCTGAATATTTTCATTTAATCAGGGGTCTTCAATGTTCTTTCAGCCAAGGACCGCTTACTACTTATATTGTATAAAATGAAGTTGCTTAATAAGCTAGGCCTACAATAATGTGCAGGGTAGCCTAAAGCCTTTGCACACACCTTTTTTAGCACATAGAACACCAAGCTATTAATATAACAGTTATTGGCATGATTTTATAAATTATCTTTTAATGCTGAACATTATGTGGGCCAGTGTATCCTTAGGATGACGTGGATCTGTGGGTGGCTGGCTTAATGTTTTTTTTGTTTAAAAAAAAAAACGTCTGAGGATAAATAGGTAATAAGATAATCTCAAAATTCCAACTTTTTTTCAATGTCTAATTTCTTTTGTGGCCTGATCCTCCTGGGGAGATTCAAGTTCATATGTATATATATATAACACACTAACTGTAATGTTGCAGATAAAAGATAACTGTATTAAAATATTGAGTCAAATTGATCACAGCAAGGGTATTAAAATGTTGATTTCAAATTGGGTCAGATTTGACCTGAGGAAAACACGAGGGTTAGGTCTGTTAGGTCTGAGAAAAAGAGAGAAGAAAGAAAGAGGTCTACGAGCCGACCTGCAAGCTCACAGAGCGCAGTGCAGTCTCTCACCCAGCAAACCAGGCGGTCTGAAAGGAATGCTATTGTCTATGTCCAGGACGTTCCACTTCCTGGGGTTCACGGCGGATGTCCGTTACCTTCATCTTTCTTTGTGTTGTCGTTCTAACCTCCCGTGGATTTCTGAGGACTATGGTTACCTGGTCCTCAGATCTCTGCAGGGTAAATCCAGACAGCTAGCTAGACTATCTGTCCAATCTGAGGACTATGGTTACCTGGTCCTCAGATCTCTGCAGGGTAAATCCAGACAGCTAGCTAGACTATCTGTCCAATCTGAGGACTATGGTTACCTGGTCCTCAGATCTCTGCAGGGTGAATCCAGACAGCTAGCTAGACTATCTGTCCAATCTGAGGACAATGGTTACCTGGTCCTCAGATCTCTGCAGGGTAAATCCAGACAGCTAGCTAGACCATCTGTCCAATCAGAGTTTTCTGTTGACGACTAACCAAAACGAACCAAAACTTCCACCAAAACAAGTTCCTTCCCCAGGCTATTTTGCAGCGACACCGTGGCTCCGTCCGGCGCTTAGCACCACCCAAGACGATTGTGATTGGTTTAAGGAAATGCCAATAAACCAGAGCCAGACACTCATCCACAGCGCTGTGGAGGAAGGTCTGGATATGCCAGACTAGACTAGGAATTCTACAAAACTTGCTTGTAGGCTTTACAAAATGTATCAAATCCTGCAAGCAATGAAATGTCAAAACCCTGGACAGAGTCAGGAGGAGAGAGAAAGAGAGAGATTATTATCTGCAAATATTCATATTATACATACTGTGTATATTTTTATATCAGATGTGTTACTTGTTGTTGTTTGAGTGGATGTTTTTTTTCCTATAGGCCTTGGCAACACCGATGTGTTGATTGTTTTCATGCCGATAAAGCAATTTGAAATTGCAGAAAAAAATATTTGAAATTGAAAATTGAGACAAAGACAGAGAGAGAGACCCACCCACACACCACACCCACACACACACACCACACACACACACACACACACACACCCACACACAAAACATTCTCAAACAAACACATCCCTAAAAAAATAAAATAAACCGCTACCTGTTAAGTATTAAATCTCTGTACGTATGTATTTTTAATATCTCATGTTAAATGTCTTTCCATTTGTATTAGAATAAACTTGTTTTGGTTTATATTACGTAGTAACTTTTTATTCACATTTGCCTACAAATAGATTCATTAAATGACTTAATGATTAAATTGCTAATACACTAAAATAACATGCATTGCACAATTATTTCAACTGACACACACAAGTACACACATTTTGCAATTCAAAATGGCACTTTTTAAATGCACTGAACACGGTTCTCTGCATAAGACACAACAATCTGACTTAAAGTCACATGTTTGCCATTTCAAAACACTGCCATTCAAAATGACACTTCATGAGCTGATTGGCCACTTCAATCAGGAAGTAAGCACTATGAAAAGACCCCGGGTGAGCCCCTTTTTTACAATAACAATGGAAAATGCTGCCTAATTATTTTTCATAGATTTTCATTTTTACATTTTTTGGTGCAATTTTCTTTTTCAGTTTACTGTTTTCTGGGCATATTTATGTTCAGTCCAATGTAAATGTGTGTGTGTGTGTGTGTGTGCACAAATAATTCTGTGCATGTGAACAATCTGAAGAATTTACTACTACTAATTTGAAGTATTTTAGTATTATGGCAAAGCATACTAAAGATGAGAGTGCTTTTCATTATGGCCAACACTCTGCAGATGGTTAGACAAAAATCTGCTAATATGAATGAAGTGTGTGCTATTTGGTGCAATTATTTGATTTTAATAATGGTATATACAGTTTATGTTGCAGTGCTTTATTTTGCAGGATATATGAGATAATTTGCAATTTGGGTGTATGGTTTCGTGTATTGTAATAGATAATTTGATAAAGCCAGCCTAGTTTGCAAAATCTTGTTTTAGTAAATGGAAAAAAAAACAATAAATACATCCTAATATTGTGTTAATGTTCATATAACTTGTGTGCCAATAAAGCACCTTTGACTTGAATTGAGTCTTTTCCCGGCATCAACACGCTGAATGGTGTATGTGTGTGTGTGTGTGTGTGTGGTGTGTGTGTGTGTGTGTGTGAACAGTAAGACTTTTAGCTTGTCTCAGTCCCTCTCCATTCTGCTCATGTGTCTGTATATTTGGAGTCTCATCCAGTCACATGAGAGGTATTGTTTTTGGTTTTGGCAGATTTTACCATTCATGTTTTAATGTTAAACACACATGGCCCAGTGAACTGGATCTGTGTGTGGCTGGCTTGGTGACTACCTTAATGTTTTTTTCACGTTTTTCTGTGTAACAAACTCTTTGGTACGTCAGGTTATGAACGGTTATGTTTTTCCAAAACTTGCACATATTAAAGTTGTGAAGTTAGAAGTCTAAATCTTACATACTGACCAACAGCACTGTCTTCCCAGTCCCTTCAACTGTACTTGGATCGTGAGAATAGAGGCCATGTTAGCTTTAGTTTCTACAGCTCTATGTTTATAGGAATTAGCCCAAGGAGAGATTTATATATAAAAGCACATCTGTGCACATACAATTATGGACAAAAAAAATTGGCAAAATACGTTGATTTATTATCATTTATTTGTTAATCCACCAGCGCTTCCCCTTAGCGTCTGGGGATTTTGAGGATGTGGAGCTGTGTGACATCTGTGCGACACTCAAAGCTGATTTTAATGGCAAGTGTTCCCCCGGAGGGATGGATTTTCACACAGAACAATGCACATCACACTGTAGGGTAGAAGGGCCCCCGGTAGGGCCACGGCTGCCCCCGACTGAACTCCTGCACCAAGACTCAGTGCAGCTCGCAGCTAGTTATTCCACAACTGACATTTCCAACTTCCAACTGAACTCGACTTAAGCCAAAGTACGCCGCAGTGCTATCAACTTCTACTGAGAGGAGATGCTTCCACAGCTTCCAAGGCGGGACTATTTAGCATAGAGTGACATGGAGTGAGTGGAGCGGATGCATAGGGTTAAGGGGTTTTGGGGTGACAATCTGTGGGATGGGAGAGAGGTCTAATGGAAGTGCAGGAAGGGACAGTGTGGCAGGAGGCTTAGCCTATACTGAACTTGACACACAATTAGAACATACATGGCACATACAGTATACACACACTTTTGGAGTATATGCAAGTGTGTGTGTGTGTGTGTGTGGGAGAGAGAGAGAGAGAGAGAGAGAGAGGGAGAGAGAGAGAGGGAGAGAGAGAGAGAGAGAGAGAGAGAGAGAGAGAGAGAGAGAGACCTTCCCCTGAACACACGTTAACCGGGGTGGAAGATAGACTGGCCTTTTATACGTCCCGCACTTCCTCACACACACACACACACACACACACACAGACTTACCTGTCATTGCTAATGCAGGAGGGGTGTGTACACTATGGGGCTCGGTGCAAGATGTCAGCAGTGTCATAACGCAGGCAATGAACTGCAGGAACCCGAAAGTGACAGGAGCTGGGTGTGTGTGTGTGTGTGTGTGTGTGGTGTGTGTGTGTGTGTGTGTCTGTGTGTGTTGGAAGGAGAGAAACTGGCGTTTTAAAGCTAAGCGCTCACGCACCGTCTCATAACTAATTTTTGTCCATTCTAACGTCAGGAAACGCATAGCGCCGACCATTCATGTGCATGCTGAGTTTTCTATCCCACTGGGAATGGCATCCACCTCCCAGGCAGCAAGGAAACACTACTACTACTGAGTCTAATCAAATGGTTATTGGTTACTCTAAATGTTGTAAAATTATAGACGTCTGATGACTTACTATCATATACATGTATTGAGTACGTTCCCACATAATTACATTCCATTGGCAAACCTTCTGTTGCTGCCGTACACAGCCTGGCCTCCAGCCCGCTGGGACACCCCCGCTGCAGTTTGTGCTGCCTGAATCCAAGCTGCTGCAGACGCTACGTAACCCCGTCTCCAGGCTGCCTCAGCTCCACTCACGCTCCACCTCTTTGCCCATTTTTGGACTATTGGAATATTTATTTTCACCCCTTCGCTGTCAAAAGCAATCAACCACTTCTCCAGTTCGGCAGGTTGTACATATACACTCCTATTCTTGATATTTGTAAAGATATTGTCTCAATCGTAAAAGTTATACAAATCCTGGGTAGGCAAAGGGAAAACTCTGGACTGTTGGCTCTTTATGAGATGATCTAATATGAACTTTTGATCGTCTTTCTATGTTTGATGTGGCGGCGTGCATGTGTATAACTGAAGAACAATAGTCAGTGTATTTAGTTTAAAACTGTTTTGAAAAGTGCTGTATAATTCAATTCAGAAATCATTTGTTGTCATACATTCCGTTAGATACAATCATAGGAAAAATGTCAGATAACAGCGGAAACTTCTAAAGTGCACGTGCCATCAAAAAAGAGATCAGCATACATATTAGGCTCTCTAAACACTATTCCTCCATGTGGAGAAATGGATTCTTTGTGAAGTCAGCCATTATTCTCCAACAGTGCGGGAGCAGTTACCGTGCATCATTACCCATGGCCATAACACTACATAATAATATACTACACTACATAATGACATTTCACTATTCCTAGAAAATGTTAGGCCTTAAATGACATGCACGCGGACACTCTATATTCCATTTTAGGAATGGTAATATGAAATAGGAGGGATATATGTTCCTCAAACGGGGAAGGGATGGGGGGTGGTTGTGGGGTTTTACATTGGATTGTTTGACCAATCAAATGAGCTGTTGAAGTCATTCTTTTTTTCTGTCGTCCCTGTCGCACCGTTCCCAGCGAGATGAACTTTAAATCATCTGTAAATGGCCGTTCCACTGTTTGCTGCTTGTTATAAGCCATCAGTGGGAAGCTGTGCTCGGAGACCCGGTGCGTGACCAGGGGGTAACACTGACTGCACTGAGCATTTCCTTCCAGCCCGTTGTGCTTTAACCTCCATCTTAGTGTGTTTTATGTAAATGTGGCTTGGCCTGAAGCAACTGAAGAATTTCCCAGCTTCCCAGGTTTTTTCCTGAAGGACTATTTATTTCTCCTTGTGGTAATTGCACGTATTATACTATTATTTAGGCACGTGTACTAATGTGGCAATAAGGGACTATGGTGTAAATCATTTGTGTAGTGGATATTTTAATTGATGTTTGGTCATCAGCGGTGTAGACTGCTCCAGGGAGGGGGGTGCTCAGGTTTTGGGACTGCAATGTTAGCAGAGTATTCTCCACTTCTAACGTGATCAGCTGATTGAACCCCAGAAATGTACGTGTATTGAGTCGGACCAAAAGAAGTGGTAATTGTGATTGAAAAGGTAGAGGTAAGTCCAGGGGCCACGTTCGTAAAACGACTGCTTCCAGCAGTGTCGTGCGGACAAAACGTACGATTTGGAAGTTGTTAATGAATGTAAATATGTAGGTGTGATTATAGACTCTAGACTCTTTTTTAAAAACCATGTTAAAATGATATCCAAAAGAATCCAATTCAATCTTCATAATTTTAAACAAATCAGAGGATCTCTATCAGATTCAGCTACGCTGATGTTTCTGCATTCAATGATACTTCACATGTGAAACTATTGTCTACTAGCTGGACTACGTTGGGTACTACTACCCTAAAACCCAGCTGGTCTATGTCGGGTACTACCACCCTAAAACCAGCTGGTCTATGTCGGGTACTACCACCCTAAAACCAAACTGGTCTATAGGTCGGTACTACCACCCTAAAACAGCTGGTTTTATGTCGGGTACTACCACCTAAAACCAGCTGGTCTATGTCGGGTACTACTACCTAAAACCAGCTGGTCTATGTCGGGTACTACTACCCTAAAACCAGCTGTCTATGTTGGGTACACACCTTAAAACCAGCTGGGCTATGTTGGGTACATCTACCCTAAAACCAGGCTGGTCTATTTCGGGTACTACCACCCTAAAACCAGATGGTCTATGTCGGGTACTACTACCCTAAAACCAGCTGGTCTATGTCGGGTACTACCACCCTAAAACCAGCTGGTCTATGTCGGGTTACTACTACCCTAAAACCAGCTGGTCTATGTCGGGTTTACTTACCCTAAACCAGCTGGTCTATGTCGGGTACTACTACCCTAAACCAGCTGGTCTATGTCGGTACTATACCCTAAACCAGCTGGTCTATGTCGGGTACTACCACCCTAAAACCAAACTGGTCTATGTCGGTATTACTACCCTAAAACCAGTGGTCTATGTCGGGTACTACTACCCTAAAACCAAGCTGGTCTATGTCGGGACTACTACCTAAAACCAGCTGGTCTATGTCGGGTACTACTACCCTAAAACCAGCTGGTCTATGTCGGGTACTACTACCCTAAAACCAGCTGGTCTATATCGGGTATACTACCCTAAAACCAGCTGGTTCATGTCAGGTATACTACCCTAAAACCAGCTGAGCTTCTGTACAAGAAGGCGCTCAAGACTCTAGATAAAGAACCTTTCTCTTATCATCATTGCAATATCTTGGAGAAATATAACTTACTGAGTTTTGATAGTTATTGCAAATTGTCTTCATTGTGCTTAATTTATAAAGTACTACATGGTCTGGCGCCACCTCCATGGCTGGAGTTTATTAAATATAGACACACTCGGATCACAAGAGCCGTTGTAAACGAGGACTGTGAGGTTCCATTTAGAAAAACCTCATTCAGTCATAATGCTCTATCTATTACAGGCAGTGCATTATGGGACACACTTCCTCCAGCTATAAGGGAGCGTCCCACTTTGGCCTCCTATAAGAGCCAGGTAAAGCTGTGGCTTAGAGCTCATCAAACATGTAATCACCGCTAACTTGTGTTTTCTTTTTTTTACTAATGAATTGTCCTGTTTTTTTCTTTTTCTTTTTGTTTCTTCTTGTTTTTATATACTAAATGCTACTATCCTATGTCTTTTTTACTGTAACTCCAACCTGCCTATTGGACTGCAGATAGAAACTAGCCCTCGGGCTACAATCTGGCACATTTATGTGTACTGTTGTGCTTGTTCTTCAATGTGCATTGTCCTGAATTAATAAAATAAATAAATAAATAAAAAATAAGATGTGAGTAAACAGAGAAATATATGGCAGTTTTTTTTTTTTTAAAGATTTTTTTGGCCTTTAATTGACAGGCTAGCTTGAAGACAGGAAAGGGGAGAGAGCGGAGGGACGACATGCAGCAAAGGACCACCGGTCAGATTCGAACCCGGGCCGCTGCCAAGGACCCAGCCAACATTGGGCACACACTCTACTGGGTGAGCTAGAGGCCGGTCCAAATAATCACATCTATAAAACCGCACATCCTACCTCGGTTTCCCTTTATAAATCACAATCGACTGTAAATGTGGCCCAGCTTTGGCGGCTTCATGTCACGCCCATAGTTGCCCTTAAATAGTCCGTGACACTCCCCAAATGTAATATTCATCATTCCGATCATTACATCATGTGCACAGAGGAAAACAATGTAAAGGACTTTCACTCAATGTGAAGTTGTAGTTCTTGTTAGAGAGGTGGAAAAGAGGAACATACGTTTGGAGGGCACAGTGTGGGCATTACTAGAACTAAAAAAGCTGTACCATGTTGCAGACGCAGTTAATGACATAGCCAGTAGTGATGGCCAAATGAAGCTGGGTGAACCAGTGTCTTTATGTTCTGAGCCCACTAGATGGCGCTCTCTGTTCAACACGCCCATTTTTAACCTTAAATAGCCAATTGCATTCAGTTGTTCTTTCTTTTATTCAAGATGCATACTGTATATGTACATTACTACATTCATTTTACATCCAGTTTTATTAATTTGCAATACTGTATACTGTACACACATTCTAATTCTTCATTTCTATTTTATTTGTTCATATGGTCAGTATTTTTTTTATATTGTTTTTTTTCAGATTTTGCTTTTCCAAGAGATTAACAACAACTTCTATTTTTGTCTAGAACAAGACAGGGATGTATGGTACAAACTGCATCACTAATAATTATAAAGGACACAGTCATTAATTGGAGCCAAGTCTGTGTTACCAGCGAGCTTTGCCGGTGGGCACCCCCCCCCACCCCCTTTGCGCCTTCACTGTTTACAATTTAGTTATTTAGCTGACGTTCTCAGCCTGACTTCTGGCCGGGTGTTTAACAGTGGAACAAGTCAGCACATTCTATTTCTATAAGGGGGGGGCAAAGCTGCCGAAGAAAAGTGAGAAAAAACTTATAATGCAAATACGGGAGATGATTTGGAGATTCTGCGATATGTAAAACATCCCAGTAAATAAATAAAATATGGTAAATATTGTGGTGAATATGCAGTCGAGGCAGATCCAAGCACATGCACATCATTAACTCATCCAACCTGTGTGGTGTTGGGTGGAGGAGGAAAAGGGAAGGACAGAGGGATGGAGTCAAAGACAGACAAAGGGTGGGAAGAAGAGAGAAGGGGGTGTTAAGTAGAACAATGCAAAGACAGAGATGATGCTGAGAGAAACGAAGGGTAAAACAGAAATGAGGGAAGGCGAGGTAAAAAAACAAGCGCCACTAAAACGGAGTAGAGAGAAGGGAGAAAGTTAGAGCCAAACGGGGGGTGGGGGGGTGTAAGAGAAAGAAGAACAATATCCAGGAGTCAGACAAGCGGAAACTTCTTCTCAATGGAAAGAGGTGGCACTTCACACCCTATAGTTCTATCCACATGAAAGAGCTCATTCCAGAGGCAAGACGTGGACCGCACCACATCACACACACCACACACCAACACACACGCCATTTGAGCGAGGAGTGTATTTCTTCCATCAAAGTCTGGTGGAAATCTCTTGTGCACTCAATGCAACATTCAGTTATTACTAGTTGGTATACCAGTTGTGTGTGTGGTGGGTGTGTGCTGTGGGTTTGGGTGGGTGGGGGGGGTGGGGGGGACAGGTTCCATTTGCCACAGAAACAGCACAACACAAAATGATTACTCAAAGGTCCGCATGTGATTTTTATTCAAGGTCAGAGTTATGAGTAACGATTGGCAAAATATCAGTTAATCGGCTCACTTCAGACTTTTGAGCAACATAAATGCAAGTTCACTACTCGGTTTATATCGCAGAAACGTTGTCTGCATTAAGGTTTGAAATGTAGAACCACACTTGTTCCTTGCACTGGATTCTGGATCCTTGATTTCAATTTTGCAATTAATCCCCCCCATATGGAACATCCCTAACAATTTAGTGATCAATTATAAAATGTGTTTCAAAACAGAAAACGTTACACATCATAAGGAATTGCATTCATCCCCCCCCCCCTCCACACAGTTGCTTGGAACCGAGGGGAAAACGGAGGATTAAAATAAGATGATTCTACGGAAGACGTAATTATCTTCACTCGAGCTTCTGCATGGGAAAGTTGCCGTCGACGACACCATTTTCACCATCACACTCTAATTCTGCAAGAAGACTGACGAGGAAGTGAGAAGACACACTGGGACTGAAGAGAGTTTAACACGTCTTTCACAGAACACACGTGTGTGTCATCATAGCAGCATGAGCAAGGAGAACTAGCATTAGCTTGAGCCAGGTTATGTGATGTTTATTAAAAAGGAGCTCATTTATAGCTTTTTGGGCTGTTTTCGCCCTTTCCATTTATGTGTTATGTATCTTTTACTTGTGCAAAGTGATAATTGTAAAAGTAAAAAGCCAAGAGTCCCCCCCAACGGGGACTTAGCCTCTCCAGAAACCTGTTCACCAACGCTCAACAGCTCTTATAGTAGAGTCCTACCTGTACTGTCGGACCAAACTGACGTCCTTGGAACACGTATATGTCACCTAGCTCTGCGTAGCCGCCCTCATACTCTGCTTCTGATTGGCTAGTAGTCCTTACCCAGTACTGTCAGGGACACCTCATACTCTGCTCTGACTGGCTAGTAGTCCTTACCTAGCTACTGTCAGGGCACCCTCATACTCTGCTTCTGACTGGCTAGTAGTCCTTACCTTGGTACTTTCAGGGCCCACCCTCATACTCTGCTCCTGACTGGCTAGTTGTCCTTTCCTGTGTGACTCCCAACAAAGATGGAAGAGAAGTAAGATGTCTCACTTGTAGCTAAAACAGTGAGCTCAACACACAGGGTGAAAAGAGGAGCTGCAGCAATGTGCAGTGCAACAAAAAAAATTTTTTGAAAATGAAACCATGCAAACCTATTCTGGAACAACCTGTAAATACAAATTGGAACCTGAAAATGGCATAATAGGAGCACTTTAAAACTTTACTGTCTGACAAGCAGGTAACCATAACGCGATGGTCAACATAAGATCATACTTCACGTAGATGGTAGATGGTAATGATACCTGATTATTCAAATTGGAGATCATTAAAAATAATGTTGAGTCACTTTGTGCATGTGAAAAGATATTGTCGGACTCAGTAGTTTTCTCTGGACCCCTGCCAAACCTGATCAGCGGTGACATGTACAGCCGCATGTCATCCTTCCACAGCTGGTTGTCCGGGTGGTGCCCAGCTAATGATGTGGGCTACGTGGACAACTGGAGTGCATTCTGGGTAAAGCCTGGTCTAATTAGGAGAGACAGCATTCATCCCACTTTGGACGGAGCCGCTCTCATATAAAAAAAATCTGAGTTTGCGCCCCCGAGTCTATTATCGGCCATAAACCATGACAACCCGAGTCTGATATCAGTAATCAGAGGTGCAGTGCAGTGGGCTCCTCTGTGCTTCCACTGGGTCAGTCACCCACTCATATTCTAATAACCATGGTGTCTGTCCCCCGACTCAGATCGAATAAATCAAAGGTTAACACAAGAGGGGCTATACTTAATAACCTAATTGGAATTAAAACTACCACAGCAATGATAAAACAGAATAGGAAAATTTGATGTGGACTATTAAATGTTAGATGCTTGCTGCCATCTATTATTCAAGTATGTTAATTAATCCTAAACTAAATTATAACTCGTTTGAAAGCCTTGTTCTTATTCAACATCCAACATGGAAAACTTTAGAGCCAATTATATTTGTTGTTATTTACCGAGCTCCAGGACCATGCTCTGAAGTTTTATCTGAATTGTCAGAGTTTTTGTCAGGTGTAGTCCTTAAATTAGACAAAATACTCATTGTAGGTGATTTTAATATCCATGTGGATGTTGACAACTATAGCCTTAGTATTGCTTTCAACTCACTATTCAATATTCAATTGGTTTCAGTAGGAGTGTGCCTAAGGCCACTCACTGTTTTAACCACACCCTCGACCTTGTGCTGACATATGACATTGAAATTGAAGATGTAATTGAATTTCTGCAGAATCCTTTATCATCAAACAATTCTCTAATAACTTTTGAAATTCTTACTACCCGAACACAATAATTTAAATTAAAGCTTCTACACTAGATGCCTATCTGACAGTGCTATTGCTAAATTTAAGGAATATACTGTATTCCAACAACATTTAATTTAATTCTGTTCCTTTGTATAACAGAGGACCTTTATGTTAATTTTAGTCCCGACCAAATTGATACATTTGTAGACAGTGTAACAACCTGCCTACGGACGACTTTAGACTCTGTTGCTCCTCTCAAATAAAAGATGATGAAGCAAAGGAAACTAGCCCCTTGATATAACTCACAAACTTGCAAATTAAAAAAAAAAAAAAAAAACTTGAAAGTAAATGGCGTTCCACCAAGCTGGAAGAATCTAATCTGGAAGTAAATAAGAACAACCCAAGGTTTCATGTTACATATATATATATATATATACATATGTTGCAGTAGCTCCGTCTTTCTTCTTTTTACTTTAACTTTTTAACAGTCTTTTTGTCCCCACAGACATCCCCACTGAAATCTGGAGGAGGACACATCGAGGTTGCAGAGGTGGAACAAAACAGTGAGGGAGAGGGGGCCAGGCAATGGAGACTTAGAAGAAGGAGATTTAAGCTGTGTCTTCCCTTTCTCATCATGGGCAATGTGAGGTCACTGGCTAATAAGATAGACGAGCTAACAGCTAACAGAGTGTAGTTTAATGTGCTTCACAGAGACTTGGCTACACTCGGATAGTGCCCTCATAGTGATCTCGGGTGACTTCAACCACGTCACCATGACCACCACACTAACCAACTTCACCCAGTATGTGAGCTGCCATACTAGAAAGGAGAGGACCCTAGACCTCCTGTATGCTAATGTTAGGGACGCATACAGCTCTTCCCCCCTCCCCCAATGGGCAGATCCGACCACAACCTGGTCCACATCAACCCCTGCTATGTGCCTCTGGTGAAAAGGCAGCCTGTGACCACAAGGACAGTGAGGAGATGGTCAGAGGAGGCCAATGAGACACTTCAGGGATGTTTTGAGGTGACAAACTAGGATGCACTCTGTGAGTCACATGGAGAGGACATCAATGGACTGACTGAGTGTACAGTGGTGTGAAAAAGTGTTTGCCCCCTTCCTCATTTCCTGTTCCTTTGCATGTTTGTCACACTTAAGTGTTTCGGAACATCAAACCAATTTAAACAATAGTCAAGGACAACACAAGTAAACACAAAATGCAATTTGTAAATGAAGGTGTTTATTATTAAAGGTGAAAAAAATCCAAACCATCATGGCCCTATGTGAAAAAGTGATTGCCCCCTAAATCTAATAACTGGTTGGGCCACCCTTAGCAGCAACAACTGCAACCAAGCGTTTGCAATAACGTGCAATGAGGCTTTTACAGCGTCCTGGAGGAATTTTGGCCCACTCATCTTTGCAGAATTGTCCTAATTACTCTTGGGGTAATTTTTTTTAAGGATCTTCTGGTGGACCTTACTGTGTCAAGCAGCTCCTATTTAAGTGATGCCTTGATTGTGAACAGGTGTGGCAATAATCAGGCCTGGGTGTGGCTAGAGAAATTGAACTCAGGTGTGGCAAAACCACAGTTATAGTATGTGTTAACAAGGGGGGCAATCACTTTTTCACACAGGGCCATGACGGTTTGGATTTTTTTCACCTTTAATAATAAACAGAGCAGCAGAGGAGTTGAAGGCAGCTTGGACCAGAGTTCTTTAACAGATTTGATGCACCTGCTCCTGCCCATACCCGCATTAACTGCTGGTCACCTCCAACACCCTTACTACCTACCCCCTCCCCCCCTCCACTTGTCCCTTGCCCTCTCCTTGGGAGATCCCACCTCCCCCTCCTCTGGCCCTCAGGTGAAACACCTCTCCCAGCTGACCCGCCCCCTCCCCCTACCCACCTGTGACCTCTGTGTGCCTCACCAGGTGAGAACAGCTGATCAGACTCCACCTAATAAGGGTCCCAGGCCCTGATGGTGTTCCAGTCTGGGTGCTCAAGCCTGTGCCCCCTAGCTATGTGGATTCCTTCACCAGTCTTCAACCTGAGCCTTAGCTTCAAAGGGTCCCTGTGTTGGAAGACGTTTTGCCTCGTTCCTGTGCCAAAGACGCCACGGTTCCAGTGACTCCAAGGACTACAGACCCCTGGCACTGACCCCCCACTTTATGAAGTGGCTGCGGCCCATGGTCAGACTTCTCCTGGACCCCTTCCAGTTCGCCTACCAGCCCCAACTGGGAGTTGAGGACGGCATCATCTTCCTGCTCAACCGCATCTACGCCCACCTGGACAGGCCGGCGAGCGCGGTGAGGGTCATGTTTTTTTACTTCTCAAGTGCTTTCAACACCATCCGGCCGGCCCTGCTGGGTGAGGAGCTGACAGCGATGCAGGTGGATCCCCTCCTGGATTGTTGACTACGTGACTGGCAGACCACAGTGTGTGCGCCTGCAACACCGTGTGTCAGACAGCGTGGTCAGTAACACCAGGGCCCCACAGGGGACTGTCCTCTCTCCCTTCCTCTTTACCATCTACACCACAGACTTCAACTACCACACAGAGTACTGCCATCTCCAGAAGTGTTCTGATGTCTCTGCTGTGGTTGGATGTATCAGTGGGGGACTTTGTCACAAGTTGTGAGCAGAACCATCTACAGCTCAACATGACAAAGACTAAGGAGCTGGTTGTGGATCTAAGGAGAGCCAAGGCAGCAGTGAGCCCTGTTTCCATCCAGGGGGTCAGTGTGGACATAGTGGAGGACTACAAATACCTGGGAGTGCACTTGGACAATGAACTGGACCGGGCCAAGAACACTCAAGCCCTCTACAGGAAGGGACAAAGCCGTCTCTATTTTCTGAGGAGGCTGAGATCCTTCAACATCTACAGGACAATGCTGAAGATGTTTTATGAGTCGTTGGTGGCCAGTGCTATCCTGTTTGCAGTTGCATGCTGGGGCAGCAGGCTGAGGGTAGCGGACGCCAAGAGACTCAACAAACTGATCCGCAAGGCCAGTGACGTTGTGGGGGTGGAGCTGGACTCTCTGTCGGTGGTGTCTGAGAGGACGATGCTGTCCAAACTGCATGCCATCTTGGACAATGTGTCACACCCACTCCATGGCTTGCTGCTCAATCACAGGAGCACTTTTAATGAGCACTTTATGGATCAATAAAGTATTTCTGATTCTAATTTTGATTTCTGATATATTTATGTATAGTATGTAAATGCAAATATGTATTTATTACATCAGGTTGTCAGATTGTAACCTTCTTGGGCTCTTAAGCCTCTGACTTTTGAACTAATGTGACAACCCTTATTTTCTATGGGCTATAATAGCTACTCCATGATTCAAGTTGATTAAAGCCTATATACAGCCTATGTATACAGCATTTGTTGTAATAGTGCTTTTTGCCACCTTGTCCATATTCCCTTTAAGTACAAATTGACTGAATGTGTCTGTAAGTGGTGCGCTGAATTGTCTATTCCAGGTCCGCCCAGGCGGTCTCGGCAGAGTGCTTGTTTTACATCTCATCGAGTGTGTTTTTACAGATCATTGTTTGCGAATGGAATGAACCCCCTCCTGTGTGCCGTTCTTGTGTGCCTATGAAAAGCTCTTATCTGGTGCCCAGCAAGAGAGACAATCACTGGCAAGAGAAAGAGGGGGAGCAAAGGAGAGATAAAACAGAGAAAGTCAGCAGAGGCTACCTAAGCACAAATAGAGGGGTTGAAAATTGAGGAAAAGAGAACAGAGAAAGGGAGAAAAGGGTAAAGACATTGCACGGTATCATCCTCAAAGTGGGAGAGTGTTGGGGCAGGTATGGAATTCCAATAGCGAGGAGAAGAAAGGGAAAATGAACTTTAGATGGATAGTTGATGGAGGATAGACTTGGACAGAGGCAGAAATGTCATCTATTTATTTATAATATAAACTCCCAAGGGTGGTATTCAACACTGATCAAAAGTGACCATCATAAAGAGTTCACATTAGTCACATGGTGTCAGAAACAATCCCTGAGTAATTAAGCTGTAAAACTAAGATCCACTCTAACTACACGTTATAAATTGTATACTGTATCACATAGTTTGATATCACACTGTCTCTTTAATATGTACACATCAAAATATGTATCTAAATATGCGGTACATGTTATTAGGGAGACAGAATGGACCCAAATGCAAGACTTAACTGAAGACTGAACTTATTAAATAATAACAAGGAAGGAGGTGTGGGGAGGTGGACGCCAAGAACAGGAGTGAGGGAAAAAGAGCTGGGAGGTCTGGGGTAGGATGGCGAGGGATCCGAGGGCTGGGGTAGGATGGCGAGGAACCCGAGGGCTGGGGTAGGACGGCGAGGGATCCGAGGGCTGGGGTGGGATGGCGAGGAACCCAAGGTCTGGGGTAGGATGGCGAGGAAACCGAGGGCTGGGGTGGGATGGCGAGGGATCCGAGGTCTGGGGTGGGATGGTGAGGGATCCGAGGGCTGGGGTAGGATGGCGAAGGGTCCGAAGTCTGGGGGAGGATGGCGAGGATCCCAGGGCTGGGGTGGGATGGGGAGGGAAAAAACACAAGTAGAGGTAAGAGTCACGAATGGACAGAAACGGGTAAGTACGAGGTTTTCTCTGATCTGGGTGGCTGGGACAACGATCAAGCAAAGATGCTGAGTTTGAGTACTGGTCTTGCTTAGTCAGATGGCAGGAGTAGGGGAAGGGGGAAAACACAGGAGACACAGAGAGAGGCAGGACCAAGAGAGAAAAAGCAAAACAAATAGGAACTAAAGAACTGCTAAACAAAACAGCCAGCCGACTCCAACCACCACAGCACATACTCTATCAACCTCTTCTCGGCTTTGAGGCTCTCAGGTTTCTTATCAGCTGCACTAATCCTATATCTTGCATTGTCATTTACTGTCCACCAAAACTGAACAGCACATTTTCATCTGAGTTGTGTGATTGCATTGCTGCTGCGGTAGTCAAGTCTGATCAAGTGATGATGGTTGGTGAATTTCATTTCCATGTAGATGATGCAACAAATGCACCAGCAGGTGCTTTTATTAGTCTAACAGAGTCTTTTAACCTTTTAACACATGTAAAGGGTCCACCATAACCGGGGTCAAACCCTTGATCTATTTTTTACCTTGGGCATGACACTAAGCTCTCTAAAATGTAATGATTTTTATCTCTGATCTTACATGTTTCATCTTTGATATTGTTTTACATCAAAATGGGTTAGGTAAGGACTGATCCAGTGCCAGAATCGGAAGGCTGACTTTTTATGATCTGAACAACAAAACAAGCATTAGAAAAACTTTTTATTTACCCAAAAACTTGTCAACCTGTGAATCTGTATCCCAGAAGCGTGCATGTTGTTGAACATGACGCTTTGAAGGGCCATTGCAAGACATAAATGTCATGTGGACCAACAGTACAACTAAGAGGGACACATTTTAAAATGTGTCAACAGTTTGACTGAGTGCCAGTATTGGACAGAGGTGTTAAAAAGGGTCGTAGCCGATGTGATATTTCGTTCTGAGCATTGGCTTGTCTTTAGAGCACACACACACACACACACACACACACACACACACACACACACACACACACACACACACACAGTATTCTTGGTTCTATTCTACGTGAATTTGCGAGATCTCGTGGGTCCTCGAGACTTCAGCTGTCAGTCATGAGTCAGTTATTATCTCAGAAAAAACAGGCAAAAAACAAAACATGTTTTTCTTTAATAATGAGTCATTATCTTCAAAAAAGAGCTCTGTTTTTGCCGCTGTTTTTCTGAATTAATGATGAAAGGTGAAAACAAGCAATTTTCAACACAAGCGGATGCATTACCTAAAAAACTTCACAGTGCTAGAACACACTGTGGAATACTACTACTTTTGATAATACTGGGGACTGCACTCATTGTGAAGAGAAGAAGACAGTAGAGCATGTCCTAGCCTCCCATTGCAGACCCTCTTCCATTTAGTCCACACAGTATTCCGGGATGGGAGAAAAACGTGTTCTGGTTTATTGTCTTTAAACCAATCACAATCATCATGGGCGGGGCTAAGTGCCAAATGGAGCCACGGTGCCGCTGCTAAATAGTCTCAGGAGGGAACTTGTTTTGGTGTACGCTCAAAAGTAGTTTAAGTCATGCAACAGAAAACTCCGATTGGACAGATAGTCTAGCTAGCTGTCTGGATTTACCCTGCAGAGATCTGAGGACCAGGTAACCATAGTCCTCTGACTGGACAGATAGTCAAGCTAGCTGTCTGGATTCACCCTGCAGAGATCTGAGGACCAGGTAACCATAGTCCTCAGATTGGACAGATAGTCTAGCTAGCTGTCTGGATTTACCCTGCAGAGATCTGAGGACCAGGTAACCATAGTCCTCAGATTGGACAGATAGTCTAGCTAGCTGTCTGGATTTACCCTGCAGAGATCTGAGGACCAGGTAACCATAGTCCTCAGATTGGACAGATAGTCTAGCTAGATGTCTGGATTTACCCGGCAGAGATCTGAGGACCAGGTAACCATAGTCCTTAGATTGGACAGATAGTCTAGCTAGCTGTCTGGATTTACCCGGCAGAGATCTGAGGACCCGGGAACCATAGTCCTCAGATTGGACAGGTAGTCTAGCTAGCTGTCTGGATTTACCCTGCAGAGATCCGAGGACCAGTTAACCATAGTCCCCAGAAATCCACCGGAGTATAAAATTACGACACAAAGAAAGCAGAAAGTAACAGACATGTGGTCGAAAAGGACATCCGGCAAATTTTGGGTTGTACCTAACTAACCCGGAAGTGGAGCGTCACGGAGAGAGACAGCTTGTCCTGATTCCATGCAGAAAGTATATACAAGGAGGAAGAGTCATGTTTACAGGGTGACAGAAGTTAGGACAAGTGGAAATCAGGGTCAAAGACGTGCTTGACAGTGGGGTCACCGTGAAACAGAAGAAAGAATGTATTTACATTTTTGAAAAAACACCAATCTAATTAAATGATTGTAATGGGATAGAATAATAACTGATGGTTAGTTCCAGTAGGAGGCAGTAATGCAATATATGGGATGAGATAACTGGAAGATTGCTGGAAAAGGATGTTCAATACATCCAGTTTCAGTTTGATCACACATAATGTCTTCAGCCTGCAGGTTGCCGGCCTAACACAAGCAGAGCGTTACTATGGCATCAGCGAAAGTAGCAGTCAACAGCCGGGCAGCGACCTGTTGTTACAACAGGTGTGGACACGCTGGACAGTCACCTGGTAGCGCTGGTAGCTAACTTTATTCAGCCAGCTGTGCAGCTCCAGTCAGGATCGGGTACAAGTAACAGTACTTCTATAACAATGTATGGTTATCTGATCCTCTTTGTTTTTCAAATACAAACTTTAATTTTGGTTGATGAGAGAAGCAATGAATTACACAGTAAAGAGTCAAACAAAGAGATAGATTGACACAATGACAACAGACACTGAGATATGCACACACACAGTGAGAAATACTTACTGAGAGAAGCTTACAGAGACTGGTAGACAGACAAATACTACATATCCACCAGTGCAAACATCAACACACAACCACACACAGAACTCATCCAATGGTAACTCGGCCATGTGTGATACCCGCATGCTGTGTGTGGTAGCTGCTGGAGATTCTCACTGATCCTGACACTGATCCCACATTTTGACTGGGACCAGCCTCTCCCACTGACACAAAGCAGACAAACAGAGCACGTCTGATCCCACATAACAAGAGTAATCCCATCACTCTATTTCTCTAATGCACACACATATGAACACACACACACACACAAACACACAACATGATGGGATTTGAGTCAAGGTTGACTGCATGAGGGTCTTTGAAGGTGATAACCATACTGACAGATGGAATGGATTTAAGTGAAAACAGATATAAAATAGAGACTACTATGCTAAAAAAAATCTGATGTAGAGATAACAAGGTAAGTGTAAGTTGTAGGAAGTGTCAAACAAAAGATGTAAGGTTTTTTCAGCCTGAGATGGAGCAGTAGGGGCCTCCACAGATGCTGAGGGGCCCTGTTTTCATCTTATCTGAAGGGATTCAAGCTCCATGTAAGGGCAGGTGTGTCGGGGGGGGGAATCACCAGACGCTTCCCAATACGATATCATCACAATACTTATGCCACGATACGATATTACTGCAATTCTAAACACATTGCAATATTGCAATTTCTAACCTTTTTTCAAACTTCTAATTTTTTCCCAATTTCCAATGATGTCCCCAAAAGGAAACTCTGTCAACATGTGTTTTATCTAAAAAGATACATTTCTTGTTTTTTTCATATCATTTTAATTTTATCGCTGCATAATGGGACTGTCAAGCAGACAAACTGACCAACACCTATACAATAAAAGATCCATACTTGGTGCCTGTGTATTGATACAGCATTGCCATTGGAAATATTTTGATATATCTATCAAAATCTCACAATTAAAATGAAGCATTAATGCAGAGGACGGTAAACCTGCACAAATAAGCCAACGGAAAGTGTGTATTTCTCAAAGCAAACTGTGCTACCAAGCAGATATTACTTCCGTGCTGTTGGGCCATTTACACTCATTTAAATGTAACATGCAACATTTGGTGCAAAATACTATGCAAATGAGCCATGTTGCAAAAAAGATGAGCAATTTCAGCCACGCAGTTACAGTGAAATAACTAGCGGTGTCGGAGAGTTGGTGGTAATGAAGCGTATTTTAAGGGGTGTCCTCGACATGAAATCATCCCAGTTTTGAGGAACGCTTCTGCACCTCGGCAGTCAGGACCTGTAGCTCACGTGTAAACATTTCATTTTTCCCTTTTCTCTATGCCATTGTTCTGCTGAATGTGTTCTTTGTACAACGACAACATTTATACTTGTATCCAGATGCAAATCATTATTGCCGTGTTTGCGCTGTAATATAATTAGAACAATATATTTGGGGAATTTGGGGAATCTTTGTGCAGATAGTGATTGCAAGTGATGCACAATTCAGGGTTGCTAACAGCAGCTGCAATCCAGTCTTTGTGAAGTTAGCCTGAAAGACTACTAATTGCTAATTGAGGGAAAACATTCTTAACCCGTGTGTTGTCCTCGTGTCAAATTTGACCCATTTTCAGGTTTTTCATCGTAAAAAATGTCTCTTCGAAATAAGCTGAAAATGTCAACGATAGAAATATAAAAATAACTTTGGAAAAAACATCAAAAAAGCAACCACAACATTGAAAAGTGACAAAAATGTCAGAAAAAGCGATAACTTTTTTTCATGGTTGACGGAAGGACAACACAAGGGTTAAAAGGAAAGGACAGAAACGCAATCTCTGACACGGGTTTGACATATAATAGAAGCTGAACAGGTTTTGCAGTGGCGTTCAGAATTCGAACCTTTAGAAATTAGAACAGGTATGCTACCGGTAAACTTTTTCAGCATTACAGTATTGTACTGTAAAATATAGAGTATTGCAAAGGCATTTGTGGCTCTAAGCCATTCATTTACTGCACTGCATTGTAAGAATGAGGTTGGTTATCATGCTGTATTGCAATATTTTGTAACATAGTAACTACTGCACACACTCTGTCACACTGTTTTTGAATTTTCTACCGAGTGGAAAGACAAAGTTATCATAGAGGATGAGGACACATGTTTACAGATGTATAATAAGATGTAATAGGATGCCCAAAATAAGAGATCATATCTTGAATAATAAAAATTTGGGGCCAGATTTGCCTTTTTTTAATTCCTAATAATGCTTAGACATCATGCATTTTCTATTATGTATTGTGATGATAATGCCTTGTGTTTAGGTTTTGTTGTTTTGTTCATCATTGATATTACTGTGACAACTGATATGATGGGAAATCTGATAGGATGATGTCATCTAGGCGTGGTGACACCTTTGATTTAGGAGAGGTGAACAGGTGTAACGGAAGAGCAAACAATGTTCAACCGCATAAACACATTATACACATAAAAACCTTTAATAGAATACTTTTTTTGACGTTTATTGATTTCTTTATTTTGAAATCTAAATGAATTTTCATGACCCTCAAGTATTTTTGTGACTTTACCTTGGAGTACTGAAACCCAGGACAGAATTTGCATTTGCTTTTATAAATTTGTTGTGTATCTTAGCCTTGTATATTGCGTAAGTAGCCTTTTTACAAATCATACAGCTTGCCATTGTTTGATTTTCAGACTGAAAATATAGCCACACAGCGATCTTCTTCATCGCCATTCTTCTGCACCGTCTCTCTCCTGCTTGTGTGTGTGTTTGTGTGTGTGTGTGTGTGTTGCTGGCCGCCGCTGGGGCCAGACTGCTTGCTTGTTCGCCCGGTGCCGCTGAGTCATATGACGGTACATCAAATCACAAGAAGGGGGGAGGAGGTGCTGTGACAGGAGCAGCACTTGAAAGCAGCGGCACTTAGACAGACACAGACTGCTTTTATTTTTTTATTTTTTTTAAGCTTATGTTTTTGGGCTTTCCCTATTTTCCTGTTCTGAGACATGATTCAGATTTGTTGAAGTGTCACTGCAAAATCCATGTTCACCTCTTCCGGGCCATGGAGGAATCCTGCCTAGATATTTTGCTGAATGCGTGTCAGGGGTGGATCAGGCATGCAGGAATATGTCCCTTCTTTTTGTCTGTCTCGGTCTTGACTGCCTTTACTTTGGACTCTGTCTTGACTCGGACTCAAACCTCTTTGGACTCGGTCTCGACTAGTCCTGGTCTTGGACTTGACAAATGTGGACTTGACTACAGCCCTGAGCACAGCGAATTAAAATCTGGAGTCCCACAGCCGCGCATTAGTCACAGTTGAAATCGAATAGTTTTGATCTAATTGAGTTGAATAAATGTAGGGCATGGGGTGAGAAATACAACTTTTCCAGTTAATGGGCACATGAAAGGCCTGGTGATGCCAGGTGAGAAGCTGAAAGGAACACTTCTTGTGGAAATCAATCAGGGTTGATTGACCCTTGTGGCGTAATTTGGTCACTAATTTGGTGACTCATCACTCTGTGCTTTGACTTCTTACAGTTGTAAATATGATTCCAAGAGGGTTTCTGAGTGGATTCAACAGTGATGGGAAGAACGGCTGTGGTGCTCGAACAGCAATGCTGGATGATGTGTTGATACGGAATCCGCTTGACACTGTTTCTTGATTATAAAGGTTTATTTTTATATATTTATTTATTATTTATACACATAAATCTGATTGGAGGCTAGTCTCACTTTGTCCCACGGCAACATTAAAAGAGTTTAGATGTGTGGACATTGTTTCTGTTAATTATGTATTGCATTAAGGGTCCATATCATTATAATATTCAGATTTATCATAAATAATTGAACATGCAAATGTATTTGAAGTTTGGGTCACATTTGAGCTTTAAAAAAATGTATTTGAAAGTAACACATTAGTTACTTTTTGAAGTAACTAGCTACTTGGAACTGAGTAACTCATTTAGTTACTTTTTGGAAGACGTAACTAGTTACTTTTTAAAAGTAATTAACCATTGCCCAACACTGGGCTTTCAGGCCGAATGTAAATGGTGTCATCTTACCGGTATATGCAATATGGGACTCACTTCTCACACACACACACCACACACACACACACACACACACACACACACACACACACACACACACACACACACACACACACACACACACACACACACAACACACACACACACACACACACACACACACACACACACACGCCTGTCTCCAGAAGCATTGTATTATTGATCGAGAAGCAGTCTGAGGGCGATGTTTTGCACCGCAGCTAAATAAATCAACGCTATGAATAAATCACCAAATCAAACCATATTTACAACCAGGGTAAGGCCATCCACCTGATCCTGCATCCCTCACTCTGGCTCACCCTCTCTTATCCTCTTCTTTTCTTTCTAATTAATTCTCGCAGCCCCGTCATGACACTTTCTTTGCCTTCTTTCATGTGCACCCTCCTTTGATCTACCATGATATTTGACCATTTTAACTTGATGGAATCTTCCCAAAATCAATGAATCAACCAATTTTGATTGATTATTGCCAAAGCTGGGTCAAGAATCTTACAATTTGGCATGCTCCTTTGTCAAGTCAAAAACCAGTCTCCCTTAAAAACTATTTCTTTGCAATTTACAAAGGGAAAAAGGCAATGTTATGATGAGGTGGTGAATGGAGAGGGATTGTAACCTGTTGTCAGGGTTCAATGGCGGACTCAAAAGCCTGACTCTGGACAAGGAGTAAAAAGGTAAGTGTGTTTATTGTTGCAGGCAACAATGCAGGCAATTGTACAAAATGTGCAGGCAGTAGAAGTGGTCCAAGGTACATCACAAAAAGTCTGGTAACACTGGAAAAAAATACACACAGGGAAAAATGCTGGAAAGTGAGACACATGAGGTACTCCATCAATCTGGCAATGGGTAAGTGAAACAAGGGGAGTGTATATACACTGGAACTGGGGAAGACAACTACACACAGGGCGGAGACAGGTAATAACTCAGACAAAAGATGGGAAGACAAATAAATAACAAAATAAAACAGGAAGTCCATGAAAACAAACAAAATACAAAAGAAGAACGGGAGATGGATGTGACACCTGTAACCTATGTCAGTGTTGGCAGTTTATCTGATTGGCTCAGTCATCAGAATCAGGTAGGAAGGCCATGTCCACACGAACGCAGGTAGTTTTTTTTAAACCGAGGAATTTTCAGTGCGGTTTGGCCATTGGTCCACACGCAAATGCAGTCTCAGGTCACTGAAACAAAAACCTGAGACCGAGACACTCGCTCACGAGTAAAAACGTAGCTCTGATTCATAGTTTAATAACTTTTGAACCATACAAGTGATTTATTCACTTTATTTCGTTTGAATCCTGACGTTTTCGGCTTTACGCCGGTCTTTTCCGGGTCTTTCTAGCCTCTACAGGGGATTTTCTATCCAGCCAGGAACTTCAGCCTCTTTGGGCTTTAAATCCATACTGTTATATCCAAGATTGGTCCACTTTATGTCCATAATTCATCGCGTTTTGGCTCAATTTAGCCGCTGAATCGTTTGTCTAATCTCTGGTCTCTCTCTCTGTGTCTGTCCTGTGTATTTTTCAGGAAGTAGATGCCCTTATATGGGAGATAAAGTCACCCCTCTTGTATGGAAGGCTAGAGGGGACAAAGATGCCTATATACTCTATGGAAGGCCAAATAATGCACTATTTAGACACATATTTGCTTGTATAACATTGCTGTGGGTGTAATATCAATAAATATGACATTATTATGTTATTATTGGCATAAGTAAATGTCATAAGAGCAAAACGTCTTGACTTTTTTGGAAAAAATGCATGTATTTTGTCAACTGTATAAGTTATAATGATTATTTCTTCACAGTGTGACTCCAAAGACATATGAGAAGTGTTTTAGAATGGAAAATGACTTAGGTTTTACTTATATGTCTGTGATATCAATACATATCTGGAAGATTCATTTATTTATTTATTTATTTATTTATCTTAAAGGCCCTACAACCATTTTTAACATTCAAGTGACCTCACTGCAACCCAAATATTCCAATAACCCAGTTTGTCCTAAAAAAAATGATGTTCATATCTTGACTGTAGACAACAGGGTTGATGTTTTACAAGCTTTTTTATAAAATAAATCCAGACGGAAATTAAACTGCAAAAATGGCCTCAGGGCCCAGAGGGTTAAAAACCTTCCTGCCAGGGTGAAGATTTTCAGAATCTCTGGTTGCATCGGTGTTATGTAGCCGGTGAAACCGGAGATTTTGGCTCGTGACGTCAGAGTGCGCACCGTTGTCTCCTTTGTTTGCATGAGGCGAGTATCTGCAGTGGCAGACAAAGCCAAAGAAAGGCTTAATGGCTGCTCAAGAAAAAGAGCTAGGATATCGGCAAGACTCCCAGAACATGTTTTTCCTGGGTTTTGCTAACTTTGTATTAAAGTTTGCCATTAAGGAATAACTGAACGCCATCATCAGTCCACACATTTGACTCTCCCCGTCCTCAGTGTGCCTTGTTGTTAGCCTTCTGGAACTTCAGGCTTCTGATTGGCCAACATGGTTACATTGCCACCTGTTGGATCAGCATGCTCTTGACAGCGCTTCATAGCGTGTTTTTGCATTTAATGTGGACAGAGGTTTTTTTTAAACCTTGCTTGTGTAGATGACATTTTCTTTTTTAAACGTAGGTGGAAAAACTCTGTTTACGAACAATATTATGATTATCATTATTAATAAAGACTGAACGCCTCTAAGTCAGAATCCCAAAGGTAACTTTTCTGACACCTCCTGTTTAAAACCCCAAAAGTCAGAAGGATTGTAGAATTTTAAGAGCATTTCCAAAACAAAATTATTGTCTTAATTGACTAGACCAATAATTATCTAGTGTTGAAGTGTACTGTACATTCCTGTAACAACAGGGAGAGGACACCCCATTGGTTTTTGACATTATATTTTGCTGGGGGAAGAATAACAGATGAATAGACTGTTACATTCCTGTTTATTTATCACTTAATTATCTTTATAGCTTCTAGATTTTAGAGTCCAATTTCTTCAGTGTCTTTTATTTCTATGTCCATATATATATATGCGAGGGAGCAAATCATACTATTTAGAGAAGGTAACTCATCCTCTGTAAAAAAATAAAAAATGAGACAAAGCGTGGCAGATAGTAGCGGACCGACTGAATGATATATCGAAAAATCTACATTTATGAACTACTTCTCTTAACTGGAACCATTCAATGAGTCACTTGTCATTTGTAAAAAATAACAGCACACTTTGCATGAAAAGCGAGCAGTGGAAGTTAATATCACTTAGGGAATTTATAGCCCATGAGAAGAAGAAAATTGAGTAGAAAATTGACCTTCACGGTAAATTATCTTCTGCTTACTTTTAAGAGTACAAACCGTTAATGTGTGCTAATGATTAGCAGCCTAATCCTTGAATGGTATGATTATGATTGTTTCAGAGCAGTGGTCAGAAGATGTATATATTACGCATTCAGTCGTTCCACGATCATCTGCCACGCTTTCTCTCACTGTTTCATTACAGCGGCCCTGTTTCCTTTTTACAAATGATGTGTTTCACATTATCATACTTCCACAAGAAGTTGCTTCTCACTCTGTATAAAGTTTGAACAAAGGTCTTCTCCATCCTGCATCAGTACATCTGTGATGGGTACCGTGGTCTAGTTAAGAAAGCCGTGAACGTGCCCTTATCCCAGCTGTCTACACCTGGCTGGACATAGCTTCTCCTTCTCATCCTGGCTCGGCAAACATGCAACCGATTAAGCCGCGGTGAGCGGATAACACAAAGTCATGTTAAATAAATCCTTGCCTCCTCTCTGCATTTGGGTCCAGACCTCGCAGCGCCCGCGACGAATCATCCGACCCAAAATGGACCCAGCAGTTGTCAGATTTATGCCCCTCTTCAATCCCAGGGACCCTGAAAAGGAACAGATGATTGTTTTTTACCGGTATATTCATGAGGAGGATCCCGCCTTTGCTAGGCTCATGGAGGTTTGCTGGCAGGCTACCATGTTCTAGTGTGGAGTCTACCTTGTTGTCTTGGTTTTCCATTTTGCATGTACTGTTCTTTGTGTTATCCACATTCTGGAATTATTTTTTCCTACCACATTCAGGACTCCTTTTATTGGTATGAACTTTGTTTTCTTAAATAAATCCTCAAGTTCAACATACTATTTCAAGCTCTCTGGAGGACTATGGTTACCTGGTCCTCAGATCTCTGCAGGGTAAATCCAGACAGCTAGCTAGACTATCTGTCCAATCTGAGGACTATGGTTACCTGGTCCTCAGATCTCTGCAAGGTAAATCCAGACCGCTAGCTAGACTACCTGTCCAATCTGAGGACTATGGTTACCTGGTCCTCAGATCTCTGCAGGGTAAATCCAGACAGCTAGCTAGACTATCTGTCCAATCTGAGGACTATGGTTACCTGGTCCTCAGATCTCTGCAGGGTAAATCCAGACAGCTAGCTAGACTATCTGTCCAATCTGAGGACTATGGTTACCTGGTCCTCAGATCTCTGCAGGGTAAATCCAGACAGCTAGCTAGACTATCTGTCCAATCTGAGGACTATGGTTACCTGGTCCTCAGATCTCTGCAAGGTAAATCGATCAAAACAAGTTCCTCCACGAAGCTATTTTGCAGCGGCACCATTGCCTGATTGTGATTGGTTTAAAAAAGAAAAAGCCAATAAATAAGAGCTTGTTTTTCTCCCATTCCGGAATGCAGTGTTGACTAGCCAGACCTTCCTCTGCAGCACAGTGAAGTAAGGTCTGGCAATGGGAGACAATTATAACACCTACCAATCCACTCTGCTTGGTTTTCCCATCCAAACCAGGTATTGAATAAACAACTGTGTCCCAATGGAGTTCTGCAGGATGTATGGGCTTTATTATCAGATGTCACACTTTGTAAAAAGACATTATCTAAATATCCAAATTTCTAGGAAATATTGAATAAAGGATTGATCTTTTAATTATATTATTATAGACACCGTATATTATATACAGTATTCAAATTATACCCTCATTCACCCAGACGCAGAGAGAAATACACAAAATCCAGTAAATTAATCATAACCCCCCAAAAATTAGATGATACGACGATAACAATCAATGTCCACAGATACGATGACTTTCCTGTGGCGGCTGCTGGAAGCAGCTGTGCTGAGCCCAGACCAACTCAAACAGCTGTACAAGGTCACTACGGGCCACACGTGCCTATTCATACAGTGTAAAACATTGGTATTGAGGTATTAAACCCCAACAAAAATAAATATTATAAACATTTTGAGGTAAAAGGAAGTGAAAGAGTATTGATTGCATTGATAACACGTGTGTATCCCTTTTCCGCCTCTTGATATTTAATTAATCCATCAAGTCGCAGTAAAATATATTTATATCAACAATAGGCCAATCTTCCAAAGTTCCCAACATATTTTGTAGTATAGAGATGAACCAGTTTTTATAAAACACCTCGCCATTCTTGTACTGACTGGAAAAATAATGCTGCCTCCCCTCACACACACACACACCAATTGAAAAGGATAACAACGTTTTATATTAGCTATTATAATTGATTTTTAGTTAGAGTGAAAGGAAATTTAACCATATTAAAATCATGACGGGAGTGTCAGAAGGGCAATAACCTTTGACTGGCTTATCTTCAGCTTTAATATATTATGGGCAAGATATTGTGTAGAGACTATTCAATTATTATTTTTGAAAATCCCAGAGATTTCCCAGCCACATCCAAGTATCAACTGGTTTATTTGTGATTATAATATAATACAACGTCTTTCTCTCTCTCACTGTTATATATATACACACATTAATTTATTTGAAGGAATGCCAAGAGAGCCGATCTCTGCGGCATGGGGCAATAACCTTTCACTGCTTATTGAAATGCAATACGTCATACTCAAAGTCTCAATAACAAACACATATTAGATACTTTGATTCAATATTATGAGTTTGAAGACATTTAGGAGGACATTAAAGGTAATGAAACTGTGGTTCAGTGATAACAATAGCCTTGTTTCAAATGTCTGCCCTGCATGGCTTTTCTCTTTGGCTGGACCGCAGCAATGTGGGGCCAACCCGCATACGTTAGACCGGCACATACGACACAACGTCAAGGCTATGCCTCCTTTGGGAGGGGGGGATAGAAAACAGGAAATCCTGTAGGAGTCAATGCAGTTTGACGTGTTTGGATCATAATTTGGAATCGGACCTGTGGCCTTTTGCTGCGTCTCATCCGCTATCTCTCTCTCCCTTTTATCTCTATCCACTATAATAAAAGGGAAAACGCCCAAAAAATAACCCTAACATATATATATATATATATATATATATATATATATATTATATATATATTCAGGTTGATTGCCGTTTGTCAGTCTTTCCCCATTTACGTGGATCAACAACCCAACACAGTAAACTGAACAAAAATATTTTATTTAATCACTTTGGTTAGGCTAAGTGTTGTCGGTCCTTAACCAACCTGTTATCAATAGCCAATTGTTTCATCTATAGGCTGAGATTTAATTGTAGACAAGCTAACGTTTCCAGCTTTCCATCCGTAGTAACTGTCAGCAGCATCATTTAGTAATTTACCACACTGACTATGAATATTCATGTAGCTTATGAGACTCAAATCTCAGTGTGAAAGTCTGGAGTAACCTGCTGCACAACAGCTTGTCTGCATTTTCCTATTTTTCTCCTTATTTGAGAACGAAAGGAAGCCTCGGTGATGCCAGTGGTTGGGTCTATAGCCTGGAGCCAAAGCCTATCTATTTTTAGGGAATGGCAGGGGAACAAATCAGATATGGAGGTTTTTTGATGCATTGTTGTTGGAACGAACTACACCGCGACTCTCCAGCATAGCGTTTGTATTGGGTTGTTTAAAGTAAAAGTTTATGGATACCTTAAACTTCCTCTGTTCACGCTGTTGCCATCCATGGCGTGAGTCACGCAACAATGAGATCCTTCTCTAGATGTATTGCTGGCCTTATACGTATTCACTCTAAATGGCTGTCATAAGTGGCACATTCCAGATCGGCCCATCTGACCTTACTTTTTCTCAAAGACAGAGCAGGATACCCAGGGCTTGGTTTAGACCCATCACCATTTCTAGCCACTGGGGGACCATAGGCAGGCTGAGGGAACGCATATTAATGTTAGAAAACCTCATAAAAGTGAAATTTGAATGCCATTGAACCTTTAAAGCAGAAATGTGGCTCCAGCCTTATGCAACTCTTCCAAAATGCTTTAGACCTGGCATCACATAGTAAAGAATAAAGTTAAACTGCAGATAAAAAGACCTGGTAACATCAGAGCTTGTCAATAATTATCAACATTAATCCAAGACCAGCAGACTATTTTGTCTATATTACTTCTCAGTGAGGCATAGGATACGGTCAACCACGACATATTATCAGACCGAATGGAAAACTGGGTTGGCCTTTCTGGCTCAGGGATTAGATTGTGCCTATAGGTAATTATACACATGAGCATGCAAATATGACGTGTAGAGTTCCCCCAGGCTCTATCCTGGGGCCTCTTCTGTTTAATATCTACATGCTTCCACTGGCGCAGATTATAAAAAACAACAAAATAAGTTACCCTAGCAATGCATGGCTAGGGAAATTCACATAACCTTGTCGCCAAGGGACTATAGTCCGATAAAAAAAACGGACTAAGTGCATTGAACAAATTAACGACTGGATGTATCAGAACTTTTTTAAATTAAATGAAGAAAAAACTGAAGTGGTTGTTTTTGGAGTAAAGAGGAATGATTAAAAGTCAGCGCTCAGCTTCAAAAAACAATGCTAAAAACAACAGACAAAGCCAGGAATCTTGGTGTAGTCATGTACTCTGACTTGAATTTTAACAGCCACATTAAGACAATTACAAAGTCAGCCTATTACCACCTTAAGAATAAATGAAGGGTTAAAGGACTTATGTGTCAACAGGATTTGGAAAAACTAGTCCATGTTTTCATCTTCAGTAGACTTGAATACTGTAACAGTGTCTTTACACCTCTCCCTAAGAAATCAGACAGCTGCAGCTGATTCAGAACACTGCTGCTCGAGTCCTCACTAAGACCAAGAGAGTGGCTCACATCACTCCAATTCTAAAGTCCAGTCCTGAAGTCCATACACTGGCTTTCTGTGCCTCAAAGAACTAATTTCAAAATACTTCTGCTGGATTATAAATCTCTTAACGGTTTAGGGCCAAAATACATTTCTGATCTGCTAGTAAACTATGAACCACCCAGACCTCTCAGGTTGTCAGGGACATGTCTGCTTTCTGTCCCCAGAGTCGAAACAGGGGGAAGCAGCGTTCAGTTTCTATGCTCCACATATCTGGAACAAACCCCCGGAAAACTGCATGTCCGCTGCTACTCTCGATTCTTTTAAATCAAGACTGAAGACCTTTCTTTTTGATGTGGCCTTTCTTTAAATAGTTGCTAATTTCTTGTTGAAACTGTGTGACAATCAGCAAGGTTAAGATCAAAATTAAATGCCTTTATTAGACAGTGATTTGACTGTTCTGATGAACAATTTGTGAGATTAGGGTTGTGGCCATTCTAGGGGTATTTCTGAACAGGAAACAAACATATTTCTGAGAATTTGTGACAGATTTCATATAAGAAACAGTTGGAGCTGTTCAGGATTTTGCAAAGTTTTCCATGATTAAACTAAGCCTTAGGAAACAGAACATCAAGACAAGACCAAAAATAACACAATCTCAAGACATGACAGAAAACCAGGCTTAGAAATTAAGACAGGAAAACAGACTACCATAATAAGACAAGACAAAACCATAACACCCTGTTGTGTTTCAATTCGCAATAATGACCCGCTCACTCTACATTATCCCTTATGTAATGTTCCTAGTTGTAAAACTGAAAAATGGCCTTATACTCTGGACATTCCCCTGGGTACTCTCAGTGTCTGCCATAACATCTTTCCTAATTCATTGTCTATGGGCAGGTCCATACTTTATACTTGGTGACATCACAAATAGTCACTACACATTTTGGATTTGGGAGTCAATTGCTCATGTTTTCTTCCATTGTTGGACTGTCTTAGATCATAGGAATAGCAGTATACAGTTATAAAATGGGTGTAGATCCCCTTTGTCAAACAAAAAGAAAGAAAGAAAAAAACCAATGGAGAGAGTGATGAAGATGGTGGTGAATGGGAGTTGGAAATAAGAGGGAATGAGTGATGCAGTCTGAAGAGGACTGAAAGATGGGAGGGAGTGAAAGATGAAGCTGAGAAGTCAGCAAGGAGAGGAAGCAGGATAGAGCGAGGGAAGGACTGAATATTTGAGAGGAAAAAGATTCATGAGGGCTTCAATAAAAAGCTTCAGTGAACACAGCACAAACAGGCAGGCCTGATGGTCACACACACACACCACACACACACACACACACACACACACACACACCACACACACACACACACACACACACACACACACACACACCACACACACACACACACACACACACACACACACACACACACACGGGTGAGCTGAAATCAACCATGTTTATTCAAACTCTTCCTGCTCATCACAGGATCCCATCATGCATTTCACCCCAATGGTCTCGCCCTGTCAGAGTATAACAAGCTCTCCTCACCACATAGCAACTGACACACACACACGCGCACACACACACACACACACACACACCACACACACACACACAACACACACACACACACACCACACACACACACACACACACAACACACACACACACACACACACACCACACACCAGTACTTATGCCATGCATACACAGTACTACTCTGTAGAATATACACAACTTGTATGGCTTGAGTTTTTGCATATGTTCTACTGATACAAACTTCAAAATCAAAAATGTAATAATTTTAAATCCTAAATATTAAATAGTTTAACTAAAATAAAATTAGGAATAAAAAAAAAAACACTGTAAACATTGCCAGTATAATTCTGTATGATTAAAACTTAAATACTGCAACTAATATAGATATATAAGAATTTAAGCAATTTTAAGCGAACCCCGAATGAAATGTTTTGGACCGCCCCCCTTAACTTTTTCCAGTTGTTAGGTAGAAGAGAATCTATATTCAGATTTCATGATTATCTGTCTATTTAGCATATATCATTAGAACAAAATGCCTTATCCAAATTATTATGGCATCTAAATAAAGCATAGTAACTTTTATTTTGAAGAACTGCTGGGAACGTGACTCATAGACTCAACGATCAGGCTGTTCTCATGAACCATTCCTACATACTGTATATCTGAGAACAGCAATACTCTGTAGTTTGTATGTATTCCCCCTGTTAATTACTGTCAGCAGCACACTGAATGCTGCTGTCTTAGAGTGCGAAGATCCACGTTGAGCGGAGGTCGTGGGGGATAGAAGGTTCATAAAACACAGGGGTTTCAAGCGGGGGTGTCGAGTTTCATGTCACCTTTCATCCAGGAAACTGTTTTCTGTAAATTCGGCGTGCTGTCAGTAGAGAGGAAAACCAAACCAATCGGTGCTGCCTACATCGTGTTATCCTCCTGCTAGAGTTAGCACCCCACAGGCTTCAATAGGGCACGCTATAAACATGTTTTTAGCGTCTAAACATGTTCAAAATGTCACTAAAAGTGCCTACCCATTTGCAGTGATTTCTTCCAAGGGGTTTAAGCTAAAAACAAGTTCAAAACTTGCCCTGTTTAAGCCTGTTGGGTGCTAACTCTAGCAGGAGGATAACTCGGTGTAGGCAGCACCGATTGCTTTGGTTTACCTCACTACTGACAGACCTCCAAATGTACAAACAACAGAGCTACGTGTTGGAATTGACCAGAATTATCCTTTAAGTGGACCAGTATTTTTGTTCAAACCATAATCTTTTTCTAGTCTAATCTTTTTCTAGTTTTGGTGTTTAAACTTAACCGTTGTTGCAGCATGAAGCTCACTTTGTCGGCTTCACATAACTGTAACAGCTGCTGAAACAACCATGACCTTGTTGTGCCCTGTACCCGGCGCAAAGACACCTTTTGTCGGCTAAACTCAACTGCAACTTACCCTGCCCGCCCTATACTATCATACACATTGGTGTGTTTACGTTTCCTTAAGATATCTGTGCTCTCCTAACAACAAAGGTGGTGTGGAGGGACCACAATAGACTGTTTGGGATCTGCACACTAGGAACTTGGTGCTACTGGCCTACTCCACCGCTGTGTTGTTGATGAGGACTGGGGGTGTAACTGTGCTGGTTTTTCCTGAAGTCAACAGTGGGGACGGTTATCATTGAGGCATGTAATTGTTTTTTGGCCACTGGTATTATAGTAGCAGTCTTGAAACATGAAGGGAGAACAGCCTGGTTCAGGGACGTTTGAAGAGGTCTAATAATAACAATGAGAACATTCGGCTATAAAACGACATTAACCATAAATTATCAGTCAAAAGTGTCAGTGTAAATCCAGGTGTGTATGTGTATGTATGTACTGTATGTATGTATGTATTGTCCTCTCTGCCTTCGGGCCCGCTGCCTTGTGTTTGGTCAGACCCAGAAGTGCAGAGACGAGACAGACATTGTCTTAAGGGTGTTTATTTTATGTTGGTGTTTCTTAGAAAAATTAAAATGTATTGATAACCTGGCTGAAGGCAGATGGTGGCAATTGAAGGCTGGCTGCAGTAGCAGGTGAAGAAAGTGGTTTGCCCTGAAAAATCACGTGATAGCTGGAGAACACTGGAACACTGGACACTTTGCCCATGAAAAAAATGAGGCCGGGAGTTGATAAAATGTAGGAACAATACTACTGAACTAGCAACAATGGAACAAAGAGCCACTGCACTACCTCTTGCAACAGGATAATCTGGCAAAGAAGTGGATTCTTGATCAGGTACTGGTCTGGCTAGCTCACACAGCATTCCGGAATAGGAAAAAAAGTCCTCTGGTTCTTTGGCTCCTTACAAAAGGGGGTCTCATATAGCTTCCGCAAGCCCCAAGGCATTTGCCAACATGTTTGACACTTGGCGTATCGACCGATCTAAAGTGCATGCGGTAGTCAGTATATGGCCAAAGCCATGGAAGACATGGCACATACAATTCAACAGGCGACCGGGGATTGTTGAGTCAGATGTGATAGCGATAGGGAGGAAAACTGCTGGCTACTTTAAGCATTCACCTCTTGCCTGTGCACGCCTACACTCTATTCAAGAGCAGTTTGGAATGCCACCAAAGCGTCTCCAAGGAGATGTGAGCAAAAGATGGAACGGTACATATTATTGCCGGAAAGCCTTTTTGCACAAAAGCAAGTCCGGGCTGCATACATGGCAGACCGCATACCAGAGACTGTCCTCTCTCTTCTCGCTCCATGTGAGCAGATAAAGGAGATAAGTCCATCTGAGGCATCTGTGGCAGACGTTATCCCCTTACATGCAGCTCTAAAGCGTCCTCCAAACAAAGAGGCTGAAACAGGTCACGGAGTGAAAACAAGTAATAGTGCACTCTTAAAGGGCTGTCAGCATAGATTTAGTCAGGCTGACTCCAAGCCCCCCCATCACCGCATCGCGACTGGACTTGATCCACAGAATGAAGATCACTCCTTGCATGTAGGGAAAAAGCAGCGCAGACGAGAGTTGGATTTGGGAAAGACGCTTGGAGATGGAGACTAGGGCCGCACAATCAAGTTTTTTTTATTTTTATTGTCATCGCAGTATCATCTGGAGCATTAAATACATCCCGAAAGGCGACCACTTATCAAGAAATCGCAAGATTTTTTGTTAGTTGAAAGAAATTATCTGTTGAAAACTGAAACAGATGTTGGCACTTGTTTTGTGCTGCCTTTTATATTCAATGCAGTGCTCAATTTGTTAATAAAAGAATGTTAGAAATGACTTCCTTTAATCTGTTTTGAATTCAACCAACAATTTGTTGAATTTCAGGGTGGCCAGGTCCGTCCTAATTATATAGATTAATACATACTTTTACAAATGTATTGCTCTTTGTCAGTTAATTTGAGTAAATGCAGTCAGCAACATTAAAGGTCCCATGGCATGAAAAATTCACTTTGAGATTTTTTAACATTAATATGAGTTCTCCCAGCCTGCCTTTGTGGCTAGAAATGGTGATAGGTGTAAATCGAGCCCTGGGTATCCAGCTCCGCCTTTGAGAAAATAAAAGCTTAGATAGGCCGATCTGGAATCTTGCCCCTTGTGACCTCATAAGGGGCAAGATTCTAGATCGGCCAATCTGAGTTTTTATTAAGGTCTGTTAAGGTTACCTCCCCTTTCTCTGCTTTGCCCACCCAGAGAGCTCGGGCCACCCATGAGAAAGAGACATCATGGCTTTCAAACAAGCAAATTGGCAGTTGGTCAAGGCCACACCCCCAGCCTCCACCTTGGACTCAATTCAGACACAATATTAAGGGACCATTAAGGTCTATATAAAAGCCTCCAAAGAGCACCATGTAATGGGACCTTTATTGGAAGATAATTGTAAAGTGTCCTATATTTTAAATTATGTACCGTTTATCTCTGAGGCATCATTGTTTTAAAATGCTGCAATTTTTTTAAAATGCTCTTGATATTTTAGAGAACAGGAAAAGACTTTAATTTGAAAAAGTAGAGAAGCTCCTGTCCCCTTTTCCTGAAGAAGTAGGCTCAAATGACCAACCTGAATGGTAGACTGCTGACTAGAGTCTCTCAAAATCTGAGAAAACTGACCTTTGTCAATCTGAAATGAAGACAGATTCAGCAACAGCACGGCCTATTTCTCGCTTAAAATATTTTCAGAAACACGTTGAACATGATGATTGTATTCTGAACAAGCTGCCATGACAGTCTGGCTTTGAATGTTTTCGGAGAAAACCAGACCCACGTTACTTGTTTGTCCAATCAGCTGCCGTTTTTCATTTTTGGGCGACAATACAGATTAGCGCAGCTTGTTGTTATGGAGACGTATTATGTCTGGTCTCTTTGGTGTGATCCGTGGCACTTTTTTCACCAACTCGGGGACACTGATCAGTCCAACTGCCTTTTCTACCGAGGGTCGGCGGTCTGGTTGATTTGTCATGCGCTTAAAGCTCATGAACTATTTTTGAACTGAAACTGAACTCTATGCCTGAGTGTCCCTGGTCTCCCTGTCCCTTACCTGAGACTCTACACCTGACTGTCCCTGGCCTTCCTGTCCCTTAGCTGAGACTCTACACTTGACTGTCCCTGGTCTTCCTGTCCCTTACCTGAGACTCTACACCTGACTGTCCCTGGTCTCCCTGTCCCTTACCTGAGACTCTACACCTGACTGTCCCTGGTCTTCCTGTCCCTTACCTGAGACTCTACACCTGACTGTCCCTGGTCTCCCTGTCCCTTACCTGAGACTCTACACCTGACTGTCCCTGGTCTTCCTGTCCCTTACCTGAGACTCTACACCTGACTGTCCCTGGTCTTCCTGTCCCTTACCTGAGACTCTACACCTGACTGTCCCTGGTCTCCCTGTCCCTTACCTGAGACTCTACACCTGACTGTCCCTGGTCTTCCTGTCCCTTACCTGAGACTCTACACCTGACTGTCCCTGGTCTCCCTGTTCCTTACCTGAGACTCTACACCTGACTGTCCCTGGTCTCCCTGTCCCTTACCTGAGACTCTTCACCTGACTGTCCCTGTTCTTCTTGTCCCTTACTTGAAACTCTACACTTGGCTGTCCCTGGTCTCACTGTTTCTTACCTGAGACTCTACACTTGACTGTCCCTGGTCTCCCTGTTTCTTACCTGATACTCTACACCTGACTGTCCCTGGTCTCCCTGTCCGTTACCTGAGACTCTACACCTGACTGTCCCTGGTCTCCCTGTTCCTTACCTGAGACTCTACACCTGACTGTCCCTGGTCTTCCTGTCCCTTTCCTTAGACCATACACCTGACAGTCCCTGGTCTTCCTGTCCCTTACCTGAGACTCTACGGTTGACTGTCCCTGGTTTTCCTGTCTTTTACCTGAGACTCTACACCTGACTGTCCCTGGTCTTCCTGTCCTTTACCTGATACTCTACACTTGACTGTCCCTGGTCTCCCAGTCCCTTACCTAAAACTCTACACCTGACTGTCCCTGGTCTTACTGTCCCTTACCTGAGACTCTACGCCTGACTGTCCCTGGTCTCCCTGTAAATAAATGAATATATGTAAAAGAATCATTTTGAATGTTCAAATGATGCATTGAATAATGTGCCTTTTGTTTATGGCACATGCCCATCTCATATGACCTGTCCACTGAAAAAGCAATGCTTTAAGTAACCTGGTATGCATGAGGACACACAAAAGGTGTTCAAGTAAATAATAAGATTTGTTTTTAATGAGTCAAAAAGTACCTGCAAAACAAATGTCAAAAGTGTGCTAACACGTTCACAAACAAAAATGTCCATATCTTATGTCAATGCAAAGAAAAAATTCCAAATATGTTTTTTTACACGAGTTTTTGTAAAGGGCTAAAACATTAAAGCTATCATTTCAGATAAAATATCTCTCATTATAGTCTACGTTTGACCAATTTCCTGATAACAGCTCAAGATCAACTGGTGTGAATAATGTATTCCAGGAGAGTCGAGGGAAATCTTTTGTCCAATAAAAGAAAAAAAGAAGTCCCCCAAATTCATATATAATTCAAGAGCATTTTAAACTTTTACTGTACACACTGACAAAGTTCTTCAAAAATATTTGAACGGCTGCTGTTCTGTCCCCCATACAATCTGTTACAGTAATAGTCAACACCGTCATTTTACTATGTGTCTCATTGCTATGGATTTATTCTCAGTTCTGAGAGTGGTTGAAAGGCAGGGTTTTGTTGGGTAAAAGTGATTTTGCGTCTGTGTGTGTGTGTGTGTGTGTGTGTGTGTGTGTGTGTGTGTGTGTGTGTGTGTGTGTGTGTGTGTGTGTGTGTGTGTGTGCGTGAGGGAGAGAGAGCTGAGGGGAATAATGCAAATGTTTGGTAAATCAGCTATCATTGAGGTGATGTCAACTTGTGTGTGTGTGTGTGTGTGTGTGTGTGTGTGTGTGTGTGTGTGTGTGTGTGTGTGTGTGTGGCATAATACACTGTTATGGTCTCACACACAGATACAGGGATACAGTATGAAACATGACATACACACATTGCATGGTAATGTCGCTTCTAATATATCACAAATTCAAAATATACAGTAAATCACAGTAAATGAAATGTTAATACCCATAATGCAATGTTTATTACAGTAATGAACCGGAAAAGAAAATTATGTTTTTTTACTGGGCATTTTGTAGTAACTGTAGAAATTACAGCAAAGTCTAACTCTTGTCTACTCTCTTCCCTAATAATAATCATAATTGTACAAATACCGAAGGAAGAGAAAATAATACAACTTGAAGACCACTTCAGATTTAAAGTGCTCATATTACGCTTTTTGGCTTTTCACCTAGCTGCTGGCGTAGCACGCCCACATACTTTGCTTCTGACTGGCTAGTAGTCCTTATAATTAATGTCAAAGGTCTCTTCAGCTAAGCCATCGTCCTGTCTATTAGACTCCATCCCAACGAGGCTACTTAAAGAAGCGTTACCCGTGGTTTAATACTTCATTACTAGATATGATCAATACGTCTTTAGTTACAGGTTATGTACCGCAGTCATTAAAAGTAGTTGTGATAAAACACCTTCTGAAAAAAAACAGTTCCTGTAAAATCCAGGATTTGAATTTAAAATCCTTCACCTTACTTGTGGTTCCTAGAGTCTCTAAAAGTAGAATGGGAGCCAGAGCCTTCCGCTATCAGGCTCCTCTCCTGCGGAACCAGCTCCCAGTCTGGGTTCAGGGGGCCGACACCGTCACCACATTTAAGAGTAAACTTAAAACTCTCCTCTTTGATAAAGCTTATAGTTAGGGAGTGAGGAGTCGCAGCGTCCGCCTAGCCCGGCCCACCTGCTTCTCTTCATAGTCGTCAGATTATTTTACCGTACTATCAATTATATAGTAAAACTAGAGGGAGGCAGGCCAGTACAGCCCGATCAGGCAGGGGAGAGTTCTAGCCCGACTAGGCTCCTCTCTTTACCCTGTCTCTCTAAGTTATCCTGTTATAGTCCTAGACTGCCGGGGGACTTCCTTCCTTTGACACCCTGAGCTCCTCTCGCCTCTCCCTTTCCATTTGTGTGCGTCCAGTCCCAGAAATGCCTTTTACTAACCTAGTTCTGGGTAGTTTACTAGGATTAGATGGCACCAAGATCTTGATGTCAGCGGCTGCCGTGGTCCTGCAGCATTACACCCTGCTACATTCTGCCGTGCCCTGCGGTGCCCTGCTGTGCCCTGCTGTGCCCTGCTACGTCCAGCTATGCCCTGCGGACCGCCTGAATAATTTTTATATACATCTACTGACCACTGCTCTGAAACGGTCATAATTATACCATTCAAGGATTAGGCTGCTAATCATTAGCACACATTAACGGTTGTACTCTTTGCTTTAAAAGTAAGCAGAAGGTAATTTACCATGAAGATCAATTTTCTACAACACTCGGTTTCTCCCTCTCTCATTGACTAAAATATAAATTCCTTAAGTCATATTAACTGCTCACTTTTCATGCAAAGTGTACTGTTATTTTTTACAAATGAAAAATGACTCATTGAATGGTTTCAGTTAAGAGAAGTAGTTCATAAATGTATATTTTTAGATATATCATTTAGTCGGTCTGCTACTATCTGCCACTTTATATATATATATATATATATATATATATATATATATATATATATATATATATATATATATATATATATATATATAATGTATATACTGTATATATACATATTTATGGACATAGAAAGAAAGACACTGAAGAAATTGGACTCTAAAATCTAGAAGCTATAAAGATAATTATGTGATAAATTCCATGCACACTATAAACATGAATGTTATTTCCACCCAGCAAAATATTAGGTCAAAAACCAATGGGGTGTCCTCTCCCTGTTGTTATATGAACGTACAGTACACTGCAACACTAGATAGTTATCGGTCCAGTCAACTAATGCTAGAATTTGGGAGGATTGTTCAAGTAGGGTATGTTCTTAAAATTGTACAAATCTCCCAAATTATTCATTAGTCATTAAAGAATATAAAAACATAATCAACTAAAATAATTCAAGATGCATTGGTCCACTTTGGAAACAAACATGTACAGCACAAATCCACTAGTCCTTTACCAGATTGTCTCAGTGCGTTTGTCCTTTCCAGAACAAAACAACAACAAATCCAAACCAGAAGTGTCTAATATTTGGGCTGCTCGTTCATATTTACTCACCTAATTACTACAATTATCGGCTGCTGTGGGATCCTTAAAATGGCTTAACAATGGTGGAATATTGAATTCAATAAAAACAACTATGACACAAAACATCATTATGTAACTTCATGTTATGCCTGAAAATGTCAATGTGTATGTATTTGCTCCAAAGGACATGTCCATGAATAGTGAATTGGGCCTCATCAGATTACTCATACACATGAACCAATTTCCTTTGTGTGTTATATGTCTGTAAAATTGTTTCTGCATTTATTTTGTTTATTCATAAATGTTTAAACTTTTTGCGCATGCACATTCCAACAAGGCTCCAGTCCTACCGAAGCGTGTTACTTTTGGTGACAGTGATTTAGGTGAGATCTAAAGTACAGTGATAAACGCAAATGGCTGCTATTATTATAATAATTATTAACTATATCGATTATAACATAGATACAATCATACATCATAAACATACATCACACACAATATAATATTTGTACACACCAAGCAGGCAAATCACTCCGCACTAGGTGTCTTTCACTGGGATGGTCAAAGCCATGGAAAAACAGGCGAAGAAGAAAAACAAAAAAAATAAACCTGTCATGTTAAAGACCTTCCAATTGAAAGAAGCTTATGAAGACTGATGGCCTGAAACATCGGTTCAGCAAAGAGTTTAATATTAATATTCTAGATATTGTCTAAATTACTTGACCTGGTGGGAGTATGGTCCAGCGCTTTTATTCCATCAGCCGTACCCAAGGTCCTAAGATAGTTAAACTCATAGTTCAGGAAAGTTTGAAAAAGACATATATACATACTTGATCATCCCCTTAATTTAATGCAATTTTATTTGCCCGTTGTATAACATTTATAACAACACTGAAAATGGTTTGTTGTTTCACTTGACAGTCACAAATTTTTCAGCAATAAATCCATGTGAGATTTAAAAGATGTTGACGATTTTCTTTGGGGGCAAAAAAATGAATTTTTGGAAAAGTAATAAGTGACAATATATCGCAGAATATCGCAATATGTTTAAAATGCAATAATATCGTGTGACCATACGTGATAATATCTTATCGTGGGGCCTCTGGTGATTCCCACACCCTATTGGGCCTCTCAATACCTCAGACACATGAACCAATTCCTTTGTGTAGTTATATGTGCTGTGTAAATTGTTTCTGCATTTATTTTTTGTTTATTTCATATGAATGTTTAAACGTTTTTGCGCATGCACATTCCAAGCAAGGCACATTCCTAGAAAGTGTTACTTTTGTGACAGTGATTTATGGTGAGATCTAAAGTAGGTGATAAAACGGCAATGGCTGATATATATATATATATATATATATATATATATATATATATACATACATACATACATACATACATACATACATACATACACACACATATATATATATTTTTTTTACAACAAAAGTCAAGAAAATCACTCCGCACTAGGGTGTCATTTCCACTGGGGATGGGCCGACCAGGAAAAACAGGGGAAGAAGAAAAAAGAAAAAAAAAAACCTCGTTCATGTACAGGACCTTCACTAATTAAAGAATCTTATTGAAGAGTCTGATGGCCTGAACATGGTTCCCAGCACAGATTTTAATTTAATATTCTATATATATTCTAAATTACTTGACCTGGTGGGATGTTAGGTCCAGCGCTATTGTATTCTTCTCTCATTTACTATCAATTCCTTATTACTAACTACTACTTTCTATTACAGATATTGAAATAAGCACATATAATATCATACGCATATTCCATTACCTGCACACAACCTGCATTTTTTAGTTTATTTCTGTATTCATAATGAATGAATATATGATTACTAACAGCAGAAGAAGGCTGACTTGTCTTTATTAGACTTATATTTCAATTATTTGAAGGAGTGTTGAATTCTGTGGATTGTAAAGCTGAATTAAAAGGGCATTAAAATTCATGAACAAATGCAGGAGAAATCTGGAGATTTTCCGAGACCTGATTTGAAAATGAGACCACATTAAACGTGATTTTGCATGATTTGAACGGGAGGGTAAAATATAATAATATAAATTGGCCAAAGTGAAAAGATAGTAGGCTTCCAGGTTGCTGTCAAGACTCACTAAGGCTGTGGGTATATAAATAACACACACACACACACCCACACACACACACAATAAATAAGGCTGCCCAACCAGAACTAACAAAGGCCCACTACGGACACTCCTGTCAGCACAGCAAAGGACAGATATTTTGCTGTGTGTGTGTGTGTGTGTAAGTGTGTATGTATGTGCATGCATATACATATACATTTGTGTGTATATGTATGCGCATGCATATTTGTGTGTGTATTTGTTTTTGTGTGACTGTGTGTGGCGTCCCTTACACACTAAGGAACGGTAATTGTCTCCTGTGAATGTCTCTTCTGCTTGTCAGAAGCTACGCTCATTTACACTCAAAATATTGGTTTGTGTGTGGTGTGTGTGTGTGTGTGTGTGTGTGTGTCTCTATAAGAGAGAGAGAGAGAGAGTGAGATATAGCAAAATACACAATGTGTGTGTCATAAGCTACCCTAATTTACTCTCAAAATATTGGACTGCGAATATGTAAATACCTGTCTTTTGTGTAACATCTACATGGTGTGTGTGTGTGTGTGTGTGTGTGTGTGTGTGTGTATGTGTGTGTGTGTGTGTGTGTGTGTTTGTGTCTGTCTGTGTGATTTTGACTGTGTGTCAAAGGCTCATGAATTTAGTTTCAAAACATCAAGTGTGTGTATGTGTGTGTGTGTGTGTGTGAGTGTGTCTGTGTGCCACGCTCATTTAGCCTCAGTAGCAGCAGAACGGGGAATTCCAATAATAATCATAAAACCTACTTTATTTTCTCTGTTTGAGGTGAGACGACTGCCTTTTCCCCTTGATGCCACTTTCCAACCTGCTCAGCCAATCAACCCCTCACACGTGCATGTGGACGCATGCACGCACACCCACACACACACACAAACCCTCTTGTGTGCAGTTCTGAAAGCCAGGGCGATCGTCAGAGTTATTACATGGAGTGTTGTCTGCCTTGTTACATTTTCACTTTATGAGCTGAGAGCCTTCCACAGTCCCTCAATATTTAACATAGACAGCAACTCTGTGTGTGTGGTGTGTGTGGTGTGTGTGTGTGTGTGTGTGTGTGTGTGTGTGTGGGGCTGCTGTTTTCTTTTTATCAGCAGATAGGCCACTGGGTCTGCACTACTTAGCAAACACAACTATTTAATAAGCACAGCAGGCGGTCTTGTGTACAAGTGGTGTGTGTGTGTGTGTGTGTGTGTGTGTGTGTGTGTGTGTGTGTGTGTATGTGTGTGTATGTGTGTGTGTAAAACAGATTAACAGAGAGAGAGATGGAGAGACAGAGTGACTGTCTCGATGATTGTAATCACAAAGAGCAGTTCAATATTAAGGTTACATATATTTCATATTTGCACACTGGGGTTTTGTTAATGGTGAAATCGTAGATCTTTAATAGAGTTCCTTGATTTTAAACATTAAAAGGCGCTGTACTCGAAATACGGAAGGAAATAACTGCGGGCAAGGATTGCCCCCCCCACAGCTCTCCCAGTCAGTTTCACTTTGTGAAATACCTGTGTTTTTCACAACCCCATGCACTGGACCGGTTATAAACACAAAGAAGAGCTGGGATTGCAACACACACACACACACACACACACACACACACACACAGAAGGAGTGTGTCTTCATCCCCTGCTCAGGACGCCATTACGCCACTGTATCGTCACAGAGCAAACAGCTGTTTGCTGCTGTGTAAATGTTCTGTACAGAAGTTTTAATAAGTGGTGAATATGAAAGGGACACCATGGAGTAATCAGGGCCGGGAATATCACCATATTCTTGACTAAATACATCAATGTCGATATTGCGACGATATTGTAAGGCTGACTATTGCTGCTTTCACAAAATATTGACACAATTACATTTTGGATAAACAATCATCAATAATATGACAGTCATCTATATACTGACTATCTTTACATGTACAAAGATACTGTGATGTAAAAACCAATCTACAGTTCTTCAAATGTTAAAATCAAAACTTTTAACGACAGATCTACGGAAAACATTGACTTATGTGCTTGTTATTAGCAATTTAGACAACCTAATTGTATATCGCGACATCTGGATGTATGATTTCATCATAATATGATGCCATTGAAAGACAATAAATGATCCCATTGAATTATTGCCCAGCCCTAGAATAAGTAATACAGCTTTCAAAGACCGGTTTGGAGCTTTAGATAGCATCGCGTGTCACTAACGCTAAGAATGAAATATTGCTCTTGGTTTTGGTGCATATATAAAAATCTAACCTTTTTAATCTGTTCTCGGTTGACACCCAGGACATCAAGACGCATGGCATCTTCCATCTTCCTTGGCGTCCATGGTCCTCAGGTTTGGTGTAGCACCATGCAGGGACCTCTCAAGTTGTGCTCCCTGTGAAACATTGCAAAACCCTCTGAGACCGAGAGACTCTCCCACAAGTAAAAACAGCACCTCTGATTCATAGTTTAATTATTTAATAACCATAAAAGCTGGAGACTCACCATAAATTGCGGCTTAAACGTAACGCATTAGCGGTTCCGGAGGTCGCTTCCGGGTCTTTCTAGCCTCTACAGGTGATTTTCTACCCAGCCTGGAACTTTTGGCTTTTTTCTGGATCGTTACATCCAAGATTGATCCACTTTATGTCCATAATTCATCGCGTTTTGGCTCATTTCTGCCGCTAGCTCCCGCTGCTCCGTGTCTGCTCTGTGTTTACGGAAGAAAAGGAAGCAGTATGCCCATATATGGGAGACAACGTCACACAAAGAGTATGGAGTCCTAAAGAAGTCAAATCTTCCCAGTCACACTATGATCACACTAGTCTCACATGCGATCAAAGATGCTGTAGCAGAACAAGATAGATATCTATCGTTTTAAAGTGGAAATGGCCCCACTGGTTTGAGATTTGGCACGTATTTGGGCCTTTTTTGAAGAAATGTAAATAGTATGTGCTTTATATGAGTTATAATGTTTATCAAGTTTATTTTTGCACATATGAGAACTGTTTTTAACACACAAATGCTTGTGTAGCATTGCTGTGGGTGTAATATCAATAAATAAGTCATTATTATGTTGATTATTGGCAAAAAATAAATGTCATGAGGGCAAAAGCGTCTTGACTTTCTTTGAAAAAATGTATGTATTTTGTCAACTGTATAAGTTATGATGATTATTTCTTCACAGTGTGACTCCCAAGACATGTGAGAAGTGTTTTAGAGAGGAAAATGGCTTAGGTTTTACTTCTCTGTCTGTGATATCAATACATATCTGGATTCATTTATTTATTTATTTATTTATTTGTCTTTAAGGTCCTACAACCATTTTTAACATTCAAGTGACCTCACTGCAACCCAAATATTCCAATAACCCAGTTTGTCCTGAAAAAAAATGATGTTCATATCTTGACTGTAGACAACAGGGTTGATGTTTTACAAGCTTTTTTATAAAATAAATCCAGACGGACAATAAACTGTAAAAATGGCCTTAAGGCTCAGCTTAAAGTGACAACATGTCAGTAACTGCCGCTAGGGACGTTTGATGACGTTGTGAAGTTGTTGTCTTCATTGTCATTCATCCACACCCTCCTTCTGCTCCCAGTGCGTTTTAGAATTGATGTTGAGATTTTAATGTCTGATTTAATGCCTTAATTGGCCTGGTCTCGGAGTATTTGTCCGGGATCTTAAGCCTTTGTGGGCCCAGCAGGTCATTGCGGTCATTAAATCATCTGGATTTAGGCTGAATCTAATTTCCCTGTCTTACCCCTAACCCTTCCCCTAAGTTTTGGGGAGAGTGAGGCATGTCCTAATACTCACTTCGATCGAGGGCTAAGACGAAGGGGTGCACAGCCCTCAAAACCTAGGAGGAGGCTAGCTTACTTGAAACCGAGGGGTGTCAAAATGCTAACGTTGTATCATACCCTTACAGCTAACTTTACATGGCCAACTTTATTGTGGGTTAGCCCAGTGATTTTAACCCTGGGCAAAACAATCATACTAAAAATAACTTCTTGAGCATGTTGAGCGTTGTTCTAACCTTATAATGGTGTGGCACGGTTTAGCCACCAAGCATTAGCATTAGCTACTGGTCACCGTAGCACATCTATATTTAAAGATCGTATAAATAAATTACACCTCTGCTGTATTGTGTTTATTGTTGAACAAATGAAAAGAAATGTTTAACTATGGTTACTGACTATAAGAGAGAAGTAAGAGTAACTAGAGGGGTCAAAAGTTGTTGACTGAAATGACAGGTGTCTCTGAGTTTAAAGCTATACTGCCTAGTTTCTGTCTCCCCCGGGAGAAATTCTAAGTAATGACAACCAAACTGTTGGCGCGTCCACATGATACAAGCCTTCTGTGATCGCGCACCACCTCCACTAACCCCTTTACACAGCTGCTAGTAGCCAAGGAGGACACAAGTTATACTGAGAAATCCAGAGAGAGTTTTGTGGAGCTGATAGTCTTCATTAGCTTTTTGCAACTCTCTTCATTTTCCACGTTCATAATTCAATGAATTCAACCATCATGGACTCTTCATTGAAACTAGCCTCTGCTGTGTCACAGCAGGGTTAGTGCAGGTTTTGCAGACTGCTGAATTAAACCCTTCCACACAGCCCTGTGGGGGGGGGTCCGATACCATGTGATAATCATAATCACAAAAACCATACTGACTGTAGCAGTCAGGGACAAGATGGAACAGAGTGGCCATCTTCTTTTCTGAAGACCTGTATCAAAGCAATGATCACTTTGTTCATTTTGGGAATGTATCGCTCCATTTCTGTGCGCTCCGTGTGTACACGGCTGTGTGTGTCTGTGTGTGTGCGTTTGTGTGTCTCCCTATCTGTGTCAGTGCGAGCAATAACCCAATGAGTATAATAGAGCCGTTATATTTTTAATAAACACAGCAGGCAGCTGTAGTCTGCTGAGGCTCATAGGTAAATGGACCGAGAGATTGTCAATGACTCACCATGGTACACTTACTGCTGATTACAGAAACGCAGCACTTGCTGTGCATATGGACTGTGTGTGCACACCTCCACATTAAGTGTGTGTGTGTGCATGTGTGTGTGTGTGTGAATGTTTGTGTGCCTGCACGCTCAAAAGACCCTTTTTATGCAAGAAAACTGAGTCCGTGCTTGTATCTATTTATGAGTTATAGTTTTTCATTAGCACACTAGAATATGTGTGTGTCTGTGTGAGTATACACAGACACTTTTTCATCCAAAACTTCAAAGTTTTGTACGCAGTCAGATGTGTGTGTGTGTGTGTGTGTGTGTGTGTGTGTGTGTGTGTGCATCCCATTACATCCACTCTCGGTGGACTAAATGAAACCCCGTCTTGGCAATTTCTCCTCCTCAACACCCATTCGCTCTCCCAGTGCTACCCCACAATATTAAAAATCTCCCTTACTCCCAGCACACCGGCCACGTTCGCCAGCTCCTCCGTCTCCCAGCATGCTTTTTTCCTGTCTGCGTGACGTCTTTATGTCTGGTAAACAATATCAGGTGGATTCTCAGGAGTAAAATATGATCAAAGCACGGAAGTTGGGGAGCGTTTCTTTTTTTTTTCCCCACCTCTATTGTCTGCCAGCAGAGCAGATTATGAAAATGAGGCAGGGAGACATAAAGCAGAGACGTTGTTTATTTTCAATGATCAATAAGAGTTGCCGTTCTTAATCAAGTTATATTAAATCTTTGTAATTTCATATTGCATGGATTCCAATTACTAAGTCACTCCTACCTTCATAAAGCAAAACGACTGCGGAAAATTGAACTAGTGTTCATATTAATTTACTATGATAATATTTTTTATTATTACTGTACTTATTACTATAGGCATAGGATGGGGGGGGGGGTTACAACATCGCCATGTCCCCATCCTCAATAATTTAAACTGGTCTTTTTCCAACATTTTTTGTTCCGTTTTAATGTCTTTGTTACTTTTTCTATAACTACTGGAGGTTGTAAATATGAACTATATATACTGGAATTATAAACATGAACCATATCTACTGGAGATTATAAATATGAACTATATCTACTGTATCTACTGGAGATTATAAATATGAACTATATATACTGGAATTATAAACATGAACTATATCTACTGGAGATTATAAATATGAACTATATCTACTGACTGGAGGTTATAAATATGAACTATATCTACTGGAAATTATAAACATGAACATATCTACTGGAGATTATAAATATGAACTATATCTACTGGAGGTTATAAACATGACGATATTACTGGAGATTATAAATACAATCTATGAAAAACTGAATATCTATGGAGATTATAACATGAACATATCTACTGGAGATTATAAATATGAACTATATCTACTGGATATATAACTATACTGGAGATTATAAATATGAAACTATATCTACTGGAGATTATAAATATGAATATATCTACTGGAGGTTATAAATATGAACTATATCTACTGGAGATTATAAACATGAACTATATCTACTGGAGGTTATAAATACTATTACGGGTATAATACGATATCTACTGGAGATTATAAACATGAACTATATCTACTGGAGGTTATAAACATGAACTATATCTACTGGAGATTATAAACATGAACTATATCTACTGGAGATTATAAATATGAACTATATCTACTGTATCTACTGGAGGTTATAAATATGAACTATATCTACTGGAGGTTATAAATATGAACTATATCTACTGTATCTACTGGAGATTATAAATATGAACTATATCTACTGGAGATTATAAATATGAACTACATTTACTGGAGATTATAAATATAAACTATATCTGCTGGAGGTTATAAATATGAACTATATCTGCTGGAGGTTATAATATGAACTATATCTACTGGAGGTTTAATAGAACATATTAGAGTTATAATATGAACTATATCTACTGGAGGTTATAAATATGAACTATACTACGAGTATAAGATAATCTGAGGTTATAAATATGAACTATATCTACTGGAGATTATAAATATGAACTATATCTACTGGAGATTATATATATGAACTATCTAATGGAGATTATAAATATGAACTATATCTACTGGAGATTATAAATATGAACTATATTTACTGGAGATTATAAATATAAACTATATCTGCTGGAGGTTATAAATATGAACTATATTTACTGCAGATTATATATATGAACTATCTAATGGAGATTATAAATATGAACTTCATCTAATGTATAGTGAGCACTGACAAGTTTTATATTATTATTATATTATAAGTTTTAAATTATATATTACTCAAACTAACATTAACTAACACATACATATTACAAGCATAGTGTGTTGTTTTAATGTTTATGTACATTACTAATACACATAGATACCATTAAGTGTGTGCTTGGGATTTGTTTCTTGCATGCATTCTGTTTAAACTGCACATATCATATCAAATATTATTGTTAATACATGTTATCATTTACACGAGCATTGCTTTTTTAGTAGAAGCTGAACCGGGTCTGGATATTAAGATGTAAAGCAGAGAAAAGAGATGAATTGATACAGTCAGAAGTTTAACCCTTGTGTTGTCCTTCTCACAACCAACTGCCCAAAAAATATAATATCCTCTGCAGGTAAATTGAATTATTACTTCCATTGAATTTCCATGGGTTTATTGCATTTCATAGCATTTAGAATTTAAAAAAAATGGTTTTAAAACGTTATCCTAAATCACTTTAACATATACCAGTCTGTGATTCACTCAACATCTTCTGATCTTTAACTATTAGTCTGAAAAAATCATAACTTCTGTGTTTTTCAACTCAAAAATTAGGTATAATGTCAGATAAATTAGGTTTATTGACCATGAATAAAAAACAAAAAAAAAACATTGAGAAAAGTGACAAAAACAATAAAAAAGCATCAGAGGCAGTACCCCTCTACTGCGATTAGATCCCACTCTGTTGGAGATATACCTCTGACACATAAACATATTAATTATTAAAACTGCATTGTCATGAAGTGCGTCAATTTTTTGCAACTTAAATAGAACAGAAATGAATGAATTCATAAAAAGAACACACAATCATAAGCATTGCAGTACAGAATCAGAATCACCAATATGAACACTATTACATCTTTATTATTTTGTAATATTAGGTGGCAATACTCAAATGCAATACTACTCAATAATGGAAACTTTATGTTAGATGTCTAATACTATTACGCAACTATCCATCCATACATCATAAAATATAATTATTACAGGTGGAAAACATGAATGCATCACATCATTATCATACAATTACACAATATGTGTATGTACAATTTATGTACTGTGTTTATTTATATGTATTATGTACATATGCATTTTATTGTATGTACATGAACATGCACATATGTGTACCTAAAATATACCATCCGTAGGTTGTTGCCATATATATATATATATATATATATATATATATACAAACCACAATTAATAATACCACAGATGAGTTATTTTCTGGCTCCATGTCTTACTTATCTTTATTTATGATGATGTTCATCACCCTCATTTGAAAGATAATGAACTCATTGCTTTGACTGTGTGTTTTTAGAGTGAATTAAACCAGGCTCACCTCTCTCTGAGTCCATATTTCATTCCAGAAAACACACACACACACACACACACACACACAGCCTCCCCTGTCCTTTTATGCTGAGCAGGTTATCCATTACTGTCTGTGTTTGTTGCGTCTAAATAAATTGTGACTCATTGCCAAACGAGATGGGAAAAAAAGACCGATTTAACACATCTTCAGATGTGAACATGTGTTTCTGGTTCACACAGTATTTATGCATCCGAGGGCCAGCATCACAAAGTAAGATCCAAAATCATGTATTGTAGGGTAGAGAATACATAGATTTCTATGAATCTGAGGACAGATAAAGCTTGGACCGAGGAGTGAGTAGCAGTATTGGTATGGTATGGGGTATTCCCCTATTTATTTTATTACTTTTAATGGTATGTGACAGACAAGTAAGCAGATCCCCAGCCAACCCACAACCCACTCCCTAACACCCTCTTTTTGTTACATTAAAGGAAAACGCATTTTGAAACCATTAAACAAAAAGACAAATATTACATAGTACACCGTATAAAAAAAGAGCTGCACCCAAAGTGATCATCTTGTCTTCTGCAGCGGTGTAACCCCTTTTCTAACATTGGTCATCCCGGTCTTTATATCCTAATAGTAACTTTATTACACTAATTACTTCTTCTGGTTTGGGCTTTTTTCCCAGTTACATTGGATTAGATTTGACTTTATTGTCGTTGCACATGTTGTCATTAATCTGGCTTGGATCCAAGTGCAGAAATACGAGCAGGTTAGCATTTAATTTAATTATAATAATAATAACACAAAGAGAACTTGCCAAACACGCAAACTGGTAAAGTCCAAAGAAAAGAAAAGCCAAGGAAGGGACGGGGAAACAAAGAAGACAAAATATAGTTCACGCTGGAAGGAACTCACACACAACACACACGACAAACCAACAACAGACAGAAAACTTGATTTTTTATTTGTATTTTTTATTTTTTGTTTGTTTGTTTGTGTGTATATGTATGAACACGTACAGTATGTATGTATGTGTGTATATATGAATATATGTGTGTAAGTAATTGTGTATATGTACGTACGTACGTATGTATGTATGTGTGTATTTGTACATACTATTATTTTTTTACTGTTATTTTATTTATTCATTTTTCTCAAACTGTCTAGATTAATAACCTTAACTGTTTATTGTTTAATATTTATTGGTTGGAATGGGGAGGATATGGGTGGTTTTGGTGTGATGGAGAGCTTTGGTTTTTTGTTTGTCAGTATGTGTGTGTGTTTGGGGTGTGTGTTTTTAGTTATGTCCCCTCAAACTGTTTTGTCTAATTGTGAATGTACTGTATTTTTTTGTTGCCTTTAAGGACCCCCTCAACAAGATCTCAAGGGATTATTCCTAATAAAGAATTTCAATTAAAGCACAGAGACCAGTAAAGGACGGTGGACAAGGGACAGGTGACACAAGAGCTGGGAACAGGTGGAAGACATGGGGGGGGGCTGACAATCCCAACGGAGGGAAAACCAAAAGACAGGAAGTAAAACAAGACAACACACGGGAGAACGAAGAGACTACAAAATGACAGAATATGGAAAACTACAACAAAACTCCAACAATTATGACAATTCTGTAGTGTAAACCCTCTAACGCAGGGCTCTTGCAGGACCCCTTAGCTGAAAGAGAGATGGAGCAGGGACCCCCCCACTAATATATATTGCATAACATTAAGTTGCATATTAAACCAGGCCTACAATAACATGTACATGTTTAGTGCTAGAATACTAAGCTATTCAAATAGTCTTATGATTGCTGGCATGCTTTTATAAATCCTGATTGGCCCGGTCAATCGTCAGGATGACCTATCATCAGCTGGGGATTTATATTTACTCATAATTCATGTTTTAGCCTCTGAAGACCCACACAAGGGATTTCCCTTATTAGACCAGTGCTAAGGTCAAAGGTGGGCGGAGCTTTGATGGGAATTTATTCCATCACAAATTGCACCCACTAATAAGAATGAGAATACTTTATTTTGAACGTGCCTCTTGGACATTCATTACAGATATTTGAGAAATTGAGAATGATGAAGCTGTCATTTGTCCTGCCCTATCAGGTGCAGCAGCGCCCACTGAAGGGACTCAGGGAGATGTCAATCAATCAGTTTAAACGCACCCACACAGTCCTGGGAAGAGATCCGATCAGCCAGAAAAACATTGTGTGGGTGTCCAGGGCCTTGAAGACTGAAAAAAACTTTCAAAAATGAACAATAACTTGGAGACTTACTGACGCTCCTTGATCTACTTCCCTGGCTGGTGTTATACACGCATCTTTCACGTTAAAAAGAGAAATTAATTACTTGAGTTGGACTGAATTGCCTGGGCCGAATTTTTTGTCCTAGTCTGCCTCTGAGAATCACTGTTGTTAATGAGACTCTTCTGTGCTAAACTAGACCAGGACCAGGGAGGACAACACGAGGGATACGCGTCTTCACATCCTTTCATTGCTTTCAGTGTTTATCTTTATCCTTTGGATATTATTATAATCATTGTAATATAATCTACTTGTCTTTTGTATTGCAAATCGCTGTAAATGTTGGGCTCACCTCACCATAAAGAGAAACCGAGTCATTGGAGGATGGGAGTACGCGGTATATGAACCAAGTTACTATATAGGCCTGTCAATCACACGTTTCACAGTGGCTTGCATAAGTTTACACACCCGTGCTAAAGTTGAAAGAGGAAGAAAAAAAGCATCTTTTACAAAACAAATAGGAAAAGCCAACCTTTAAGGACACCAATTGTCTCTGTGAATGAATTCTGTATTGTAAACAAATAAATGTTCTTTCATAAAATACAGGGGGCATAAGTATACACACCCATATGTTAAATTATCATAGAAGCAGGCAGATTTTTGTTTTTTTTATTTTTAATTTCATGGATCCAGGGATACCATGCATCCTAATAAAGTTCCCTTGGCTTTTGGAATTAAAAGCTTGGATTTCCCTATTATTTTTTAATTACGGCATTAAGATCACTTTCCAAAAGATGTTTTTTATTCCTCTTTTTAATCAACTTTTTATGTTTTTTATTCCTGCATTTCAGAGAGAAATACTGTACTTTTTACTGCAAACATGACAGCTTTAGTTACAATTTACTTTACACATTAAGGTGTCTGCACACGTTACATTATTTTTATATTACTTACTAGTTTTAAGTATTTTACATATTGATCAACAGACATATGTTTAGCCCTGACAGACTGCACTGTTCTCTGGTCAACAGTGAGAGAGAGAGAGAGAGAGAGAGAGAGAGAGAGAGAGAGAGAGAGAGAGAGAGAGAGAGAGAGACCTCTACTCAATGTGTTTTTTTGTCTTTGTTTCCACTCTTAAATTTGGATTTTAGATTTCTCAGGATTTTATATTCAAATACTTTTGTTGTTTTCTAGTTTTTCTTTTTTTAGTTGTTAAATGTATGTATTTTTATTTACTCAATGAATTGTCTGTCTGTATTTTTCTTCTCATCTCATTATCCTATAATATTGTTATTTCTGACATTCATGCCAATAAAGCAATTTCAAGGGGGGGGACAGAGAGAGAGAGTAAGAGGGAGCGAGACAGAGAGGGAAGGGGGGGAGAGAGAGACAAAGAGATAAAGATAGACAGTGAGAGAGAGAGAGAGAGAGAGAGAGAGAGAGAGAGAGAGAGAGAGCGAGAGAGAGAAGCCTTCATAATGACACAACCATCCTTCTCCGTTATCCTCCACATCCAGATACCGACAGGCTTGCGTTGCCCCCGGTAACACACACACACACACACACACACACACCTGCTGGCCGAGGAGAAGCAGCGGCGCGGCAGATCCGGAGGCGCAGCTGTGTCAGGCTGCAGCGGCGACGCGGCGGAGAGGAGCCCGGCTCCCTGCTCACGGTGAGGACTTTATGGGGATGAATAGCCTCGGCTGCTTGCTCCTGAGAGAGGAGAGTGTGTGTGTGAGGGTGTGTGTGTGTGTGCGCGCGCGCGTGTGAGAAGTTGTCCGCTGAGTCCGGATGTGGAGGCATCCCGGCTTAATTGCAGTGAGTGGATGTGGAAGTGTGGTTCCCATTGGCTGCCGTTAATTGGAGAGCTCCGCGTCGCAGCTTCCAGGTCAGGCTGCTGTGGTCAGCCGGCTCCAGAGGCAAAACATCTGGCTGAGGAACAGCTGGCAGAGGGCTGCCGAGCCAAAGTTTCCTCCAGCTGTTACCTGCGACAGGCATCCCGCAGTTGATGAAAGGGTGACTGAAGTGACGCTTACTGTCAAAGTGGCAAAAAGTGGAATTGGGTTTTGACCTTTGCTCTTAAGTTTTAACATCCTCGTCATTTATTAAACGCTGTTTGATGCTGGTTATCATTTATCATTTATCATTTATTGATGAGCTGTCAACAACTAAGTTAATCTCCTAACTATTTGGAGAATCGATGAATCAGTTTGAGTCTTTTTTTGGATGAAGAAAAAACAACAGTCAAACCTGAGTGATGTCAGCTCGCTAAATGGGAATAGTTTCTAGTCTCCTCTTTCCTCTGGGACGGGAAACTGAATCCCTCCTTCCTCCTCTCCATTTCTTTCCTTCTCTTCCTCCTTTTATACACACTTCCTTTCTTCCGTCTTCTTTCCTTCCTTCCCCTGTTCCCCCCTCTCTTATTTATTCTTCCTCTTCCTTCTTTCCTCACCGTCCTGCCATCATTCTCTTCTATCCCTCCTCTTCTTCTCTTCCCTCCCTCCTTCCTACACATTTCCTTTCTTCTTTCCTTCCCCTTGATTTAAGAAATCCCCTAAAAACTCCACCTGCAACAACTCATCCATTATTGTCAACTGTTAAATTAATTTAATTAATTTTGAGTCATTTATTTGTGAAAAACAGGTAAACTTGTGAATGTCAGCATGTTAAATGTGAACATCTTCTAGTTTCTTCTCTCCTCTGGGACAGTAAAGTGAATATCTTTTGAGTTGAGGACAAAACGAGACATTTGGGGACGTCATTTTGGGCTTTTTGGAAAACAATAATCCACATTTTTTTGCATTTTGGACATTTTAGAGACCAAAATATTTGATCTTTGCAGCCTTACTGACGCTCTATTCCTGCTGCCTTTACACACTCAACCTTTGGTGCGTTCGCTTACACGTTTCACACAAGGTCATGAAGCCAGAAGTAGTCCGTGCACATGGTATCGAGTCTCTGCTAAAATAACGTCTTGCACTTTTTCTGCTCACTTGTCTCTCGCTACCTGGCTGGGACAATTTAGTCTCGATTCCATTCTGTCCCGATCCATGGGTGCTGGTTGGATTTCTATTGCGATTTTCAGTCATTGCGATTCGACGGTATGGAGAATTGGGATTTTCTTATTTTCCTTCTTGAACCAAAACAAAAGTTGGATAATACACGTCTAGAGACAATATATCGTGAGACATTTCTAAAAAACGGATTGATTTCTTAGAAGAATGCACATCACACATCAGTCCTACAGACATTTATTTACTAAATACAACATAGAAACGGATGTGATGTAGTCGCCGTGGACACAGAACATACTCAGGTGGATCATTGGTTCAAAACAATAAGAAAAACAGTCGCGATTCTACTGACAAGAATCAATTCTTAAATCGTCTCATTTTCCGATGTTTTTTGTCAATAAAAAAAAATCTAAATACTGAAAAACCATCCGTGAAAACTCATTACAGAAATAATAACATGCAATATTAGCCCCTATTTCTACGGACCTTGTATTTATTTCAGGCCTTTATTCAACAGGACAGCTGAAGACATGGAAGGGGAAAGGGGGAGGGGGGGGGGATGACATGCAGCAGGTTGGAGTTGAACCCAGGCCCGCCGCGTCGAGGAGTAAATCTGTCTTTTAGGGTGCCACTCTGGCGGGCGCCCGCTCTACCAGCTGACCCACCCGGGCGCCCTACAGCATGGTGAATTGATTTGACTCTAATGGGTGTCATTTACATGTCTTTCTTTGACTATTTGTGAAAGGACGTGGGGGGCATTTCTGCCTGTATTACATGATGCTATGGAGCTGACAGAGAGAGAGAGAGAGAGAGAGAGAGAGAGAGAGAGAGAGAGAGAGAGAGAGAGAGAGGAGAGAGAGGGAGGAGGACATGAAACACAGATCTGCGGCTGCAGTTCTAGGGTCAGCATCTGAAAGCAGGCCTCCCAGACCGGGGAAGATATATTTTTTGAGATTAACATCAATTTTATTGTTTAAATCTTTTTTTTTTTTAATTTTTAGAAAATAATTTAACACAAAAACTGCGTCTCACAACTCGCCATCACCCACTCCCATATACAAATAATACTGGTATTTATTTATTTTTTTAAACGTTTTAAGTGGACCTTTTTGTAGTTTTTCTCTCATTTTGTATGTATTTTAGGAAGTTCAAATACGCTGGTATCATTAAACCGGCACGCTTTTTGAGACTACAACAACAACAAAATCGGACTTCAACTATAGACCTTTGACAGTGTGTTCTATGTCTTCTATTTTATTGTATTGAATATTATGATATTATTTCAGACCCCTCTGTCTACGGGCTTGAGATGAAAAAATAATAGCCATATTAGCCAAAATAAACTAAAGTAATTATACACATTATTTCTATGTGCACATGTTGATCCCCAGTACATGGCATCCTAAGAGTCCTCCGAAAAGACAGGCGCAGATATTGCACATTAATATGAAACATTAATACACACAGCCAAAACCATCTGTGGTGAGGGACGGAGGAGTGGAGTTTTTATTTAGCTGCGCTTTCTTGTCCTCATCAAATCCACTTTTGTAATCAAAACACAAACAAACGAGTACTCTACTGAAACAAGCCAGTCCAATTATACTTTACTACACATACCATATAACCGGGCTTTCAATGTTAATATTAAATACTGGAGTTCAAAATGATGCCATACGTAGCCACCAGGAATTGAATTATGAAAATAAATTCTGTTTGGAGAAAATAAGTGCTGCCTCTGGGCATGCTGACTGCCCCCCCCCCCCCCCCCCCCACACATACACACACACACACACACTCACACGCGCCGTGTTGAATGGATGTCCAGATTCTTCGTGGCATTACACGAGTGTGAATTTTGTACTAATACTTCAATTCCACCAGCCTGGTCAGGGTTTGTAGTTTGCATATTACTATATTATAATTCCAGTTCTTTTTTGAAAACGATTTTTTTAGGCTTTATTGGATAGGACAGCTTTGTCCTTCATGTTGTCAAATCTGACCTGTTTTTAAAGTTTCTATATCAGAAATATGGGTTTCGTTCAACCATATTACCCCAAAACAACATGGATGGTTCCACACAACACTCGCCACAAGTAAAAATACAGATCAGTTCACTACTGTAATAAATTGTGGGTTTTTTATTTAATATTATAGCGTATTCGTGCTTTTTAAACTCAAAAATGTTGTATGATTTCATGTAAATGAAGTTTATTGACCATGCATTCCAAGAATAAGTGTAAAACTAGTCATCATAATGTGATGTTAGTGGTGTGTATATACTGGAAAAGGCCAATAGTCAGAAAAAGCGTTGAAAAGAGCAACAGAAAGTTCAAAAAAAAGCCGAAAAATTCGACAAAAGGGCAGAACAAGAAAAACATCAGAACAACTCAAAAAATGCTTCAAGAAATCTGAAAAAAAGTGTCAGCGTTTTTTTTTAGCCGGGAGGACGGAAACACCTGTCAATCAATCAATCAATCCCGGTGTTTCTCTATCGTAGCGAGACTAGCTCTCTACTCAGAGAACCAAGGTTACAACATCACCAAGTATTAATTTACCCCAAAAAACATAAAATAAGTTGAGACTCCTACCTGAGTGCAGGATTAATAGGTCCGTCGTGGTCTTTTTGCCACGCTTCCAGACGTAGGATCCGACTGAATATATTTATCAGATAGAAATATAAAGACGATAGATGCTATAATTGATTTGTGGGAATACACAGTCGCTGGATATGGAATATCCAGAATCTTTTTTATTTTTTTTATTTTTTTTCTTCTCGACACTGCATCTTTGCATCCGGCTGACAAAAGTCCCACCTCTGACATCCACTTGGTGAAAGCTCGCAGTTTACATCGCAAATGAGAAGTGAAAAAAAAAATAATTATTATTATATTACCTCGCTGGGTGTAACCCGTGGTAACGACTCACTCAACACACTTTTACATTACAAAATTAATCACACACCATCATTTTTTTTCACAGTTATAGTAGATGGGACACTGACTAATGACTGGGATGTGCCATGGAGCAATCCTTCCTAACCACGAAACCCAGACTTTAACAGCAGTTGTGTGTCTGTTTATTAAATCATAAAATTATGAATATGATGACATGGTGACGAGCATGGCCGAGGTATTATTTGTGTTGCCTCTGTGTTGTCTTACAAGACATTATTAGTGTTCCATATATATATTTTTGTTCCATAATTTATACTGTATGTACATTCTATTTTCATTTAGCAGAAGAAGAATAACTAAGAATAAGGTAGGACTATATGTGGCATTTATTCTCCGGTTTTTATATTTTCTTATGGATGCAGGCGATTTACAGGAGACACGTCTGCTTGAATTTATCAATCGCTAATCATGAATCAATTATCAGAAGAACCTCAAGCGGTTAGATAGATAGATAGATAGATAGATGTTTATTGATCCCAAGAAAAATGGGAAATTCCTGTGTAACAGCAGCAAAAACTCAGTCACAAAGCACAAATATAAGTGTAAATGAAATACTGGAAAAATATACATACATACAATATACATGAAATAATATACGAATAAAGTAAAAAGAACAAATATTTGAATATGTACAGGATGGGGACAACAAATGTGCAACTGCTTAAATAATATGCTAAAATGTAAATTTAAATAAACCAAATGTCCAGGTTGCATTAGTGCAGTAGTGTGGTGTCCAAAAGTCTCATCTACCACCCAGTGATGACGTGTTAAAAAGTGTTATTGTTTGTGGAATGAATGATTTCCTGTAGCGGTCCGTGCGGCATCGAAGCTGTCGGAGCCTCTTAGAGAAGCTGCTCCTCTGTTGGACCAGTGTGGGGTGGAGAGGATGGTCAGGGTTATCCATGATAGATAACAGTTTGTTCAGCGACCTCCTCTCCACCACAGCTTCAAATGTGTCCAGTTTGCAGCCGATCACGGAGCCAGCCTTCCTGATCAGTTTGTTCAGTCTGTTTGTATCGCTGGCTCCAATGCTGCTGCCCCAGCAGATGACGGAGGAGAACAGAGCGCTGGCCACAACAGACTGGTAGAAGATCTCCAACATCCTGCTGCACACGTTAAAGGATCTCAGCTTCCTCAGGAAATAGAGTCTGCTCATCCCCTTCTTGTAAACAGCAGTGCTGTTGATCTTCCAGTTCAGCCTGCTGTCGATGTTGACACCCAGGTATCTGTACTCCTCCACCATGTCCACGTCACTTCCCAGGATGCAAAGGGGCTGCGGAGCCGTTCCCTTCCTCCTGAAGTCGACACCATCTCTCTGGTCTTATCTACGTTCAGCAGCAGGCAGTTCTTACCAGACCACTCCACAAAGTCACCCACCAGTGCCCTGTACTCTCCCTCCTGTCCATCCCTTATACACCCAACAACTGCAGAGTCATCAGAAACTTCTGTAGGTGACATGACTCCGAGTTGTACTGAAAGTCTGAGGTGTATAAGGTAAACAGGAAAGGAGACAGCACAGTCCCTCTGGGCCCCCGTACCACTCACCACCACATCAGACAGAACACGGTCCAGGCGGACGAACTGTGGTCTGTCTGTCAGGTAGTCAATGATCCAGGAGACTATGGACGCACCGACACCCATCACCCGCCAGCTTCTCACCTAATAGCAGTGGCTGGATGGTGTTGAATGCACTGGAGAAATCAAAAAATGTGATTCTCACAGTGCCGCCACCGCCATCCACCAGGTGCAAATAGCTCGCTGCAGAAGATAGATGACAGCGTCGTCCACTCCCAGACAAGGCTGGTAGGCAAACTGTAGAGGGTCCAGAGAAGAACTCACCTGCGGCCTCAGGTAGGCCAAGACCAGCCTCTCCAGCACCTTCATCACATGAGATGTGAGAGCCACTGGGCGGTAGTCCTTAAGGCCAGATGGAGTCAACTTCTTGGGGACCGGGACAAGGCAGGACGTCTTCCACAGCAGCGGCACCCTCTGCAGGCTCAGGCTCAGGTTGAAGAGGTACTGAGAAACCAGACAGCTGACTGGCGAGGTCTTCAGGACCCTGGGGCTGATGCCATCCGGCCAGCAGCCTTGCGCTGGTGTAGCCTCTCCAGCTGTCTCTTCACCTGGCCAGGTGTGAATGCAAAGCAGGGGGGGAGCTTGAAGTGTCAGTGGGGGGAGGAGAAATGTGGTGTAGTGGTAGTGTGGGGGAGTTGGCTGACTGCAGGAGGGCTGAGAGTGAGGAGGGAGATGTTGGAACAAAAGAGGGTGGGGGGAGGAGACAATGAGGGGTGTGGGGGGTGGTGGTGGTGTGGTGGAGGAGGCAGGGGATGCTGTGAGCTAAACCTTTTAAAGTAACAGTTCAGCTCGTTTGCTCTATCACGGCTGCTGGTGTTTGTCCTCTTCTTCTCCCACACCGGTGATCTCCTTCATCCCTGTCCACACCTCCCTCATGTTGTTCTGCTGAGACTGGCCTCCAGCTTCCTCCTGTAGGTGTTTTTTACACTCCCTCAGTTTATCCCGCAGTCGGTGCTGTACTTCCCTAAGCTCCTGTCTGTCCCATGCCCTGAAAAGCTGTCTTCTTCTCCTTCAGAAGAACTTTCGGGTCACTGGTGATCCCATGGAGATGAGGAGTCCTTCTGTCTATCTTTCCATCTAGCTAAGAAATATCTGTTTATGTCTGCGTATTTCAACAGAAATTTTCCATAGTACTTGCATTTCATTTGTATTTGGAACTGCATCCCTTCTGCTCCGCCACCTTTTGTTGGTTTTTGGGAGACAAAAGTCCACGTTTTCACTTTTGTTTTTTTGTTTTTTATCGTTTCTCGCTTTTTTACAACATTTTTGATCTTTTTTCCCCCCACAAATGTATTATTTCGAGTTTTTTTCTTTTTTTTCACATTTTTGTGACTTTTCTTTAGACCTTCTGTGACACTGTTTCCCGTGTTTTAGTTGCTTTTTGTCTACTTCTGTGTTTTGTTTTTGTAAAGATTTTTCAAATTCTGTATTTCATATGAGGTACACACATCATTTCAATTTTTTTTTAATTACGGGACTTTGTCCATGTCAGGAGCTGCCAGAGCCTTTTCTGTTATGTTAGCAATGTGATTCTCAGAGTCTATCTATCTATCTATCAATCTATCATCTATCTATCATCTCTCTTTATCTATCTATCTATCTATCTATCTATCTATCATCTCTCTTTATCTATCTATCTATCTATCTATCTATCTATCTATCTATCTATCTATCTATCAATCTATCATCTATCTCTTTATCTATCTATCTATCTATCTATCTATCTATCTATCTATCTATCTCTCTTTATCCATCTATCTATCGTCTATCTATCTATCTCTTTATCTATCTATCTATCTCTTTATCCATCATCTACAATCTATCACTATCCTTTACCTCTATCTATCTATCTATCCTTATCTACTATCTATCCCATCATCTTCTATCATTATCTATCTATCTATCTATCTATCATCTACTCTTATTCCATCTATCTATCAATCTATCATCTATCTAAACTATCTATCTATCTATCTATCTATCTATCTATCTATCTATCTATCTATCTATCTATCTATCTATCTATCTACCTCTTTATTCTATCTCTATTCTATCTATCTATCTTTTACTATCTATCTATCTATCTATCTATTATCTATCTACTATCTATCTATCTATCTATCTTTATCTATCTATCTATCTATCTATCTATCTATCTATCTCTTGATCCATCTATATATCAACTATCATCTATCTATCTATCTATCTATCTATCTATCTATCTATCACCTCTTTTTCTATCTATCTATCTATCTATCTCTTTTTCTATCTATCTATCTATCTATCTCTTTATCTACTATCATCTATCTATCTATCGATCTATCTATCTATCTATCTATCTATCTATCTATCTATCCATCTATCCATCTGTCTATTTCTTACCTACCTACCAGTGTTGGGCAAGTTACTTTTAAAAAGTAATTAGTTACAGTTACTAGTTACTTCTTCCAAAAGTAACTAAATTAGATGCTCAGTTACAAATGATGAAAGTAAGTAGTTCCTTCAGAAAGTAACTAATGCGTTACTTTCCAGTAAATGTTCAAATGCTCAAATGTGATCTCCCCTCCCCCCTTTAATGGAACTTACAATACATATGCATGCTTAAATAATTATGATAAATGTGAACATTATAATGAGATGGACACTTAATGCCATACATTATTAAGTAATGAAATGATGCTGTCACATCTGGATAGGGAAATATTATGAACAATGCAGCGCAGTTCAAGTGGTATTATTATTATTTCCAAACGTGGTGCAAAAAACCACTAAAGTGCTATACTACAGTGTTTCTCAAACGGGGGTCCGTGTACCCCTAGGGGTCCTGTGGAGTACTGCAGGGGGGATGTGGGATTGCTTTTTGAAATGTTAATTTAAAATATATCAATCATGCATAAATCCCTAAAATAATTACACTGTAACAATGAATTGCAAGGACACATTTGACATGTAAATGGAACATTTAAGTGGTTCCAGTTACAGTAATGAAGCTTTTTCTCCACCAAACATGCTGTGTTAGGGTGTACTAGGAAAAAAAATATTTTATTGATATTATTGAAAAGAAAATGAGAACCATTGCTCTACTACATACTGTACATCTTATAAAATTAACCTACATGTTAAACTGGGCTTACAATAACATGTGGGCGGCTTAAAGCTTCATACATAGCTTTTCAGTACATCAAAATACTGAGCAATTAAAATAATAATTATTAGTATGACTTCATAAATCATAACTTTATCTTTGGATGGCTAACTTAGTGCCGAGGTTACTTATGTAGGCCAGTCAGCCTATCATCAATTTTTTTTTCTGATTTAGATTTGCTAATAATATGTTGGATTCATGTTGAGATATTTTAGCCTAATTAACAATAACTCATGATAATTTGCAGTGACTCTGAGGACCTCCTAGGGGTCCCGGACCCCCTGTTGAACACCTCTGTTCTCCAGCCAGCTGTGCCCCCCCCCCTCCCTCCATCAGTCTGTCCGCCCGCCTCGGCGGTGTCACAGCCTCACGACTTCAGGGTCCACCGCCCCGATCCCTTCCATAACAGGAAATGAATGGCATAGCGCTCCTGCATTTATATTAATAACTTTATCAGTATTCACAAATCACAGCAGCAGCCGTCTCTCATTTATTATTTTATTTTAGTCATTTGCATCATGGATGGGCTCTGGATGACAGACAGCTCCGGAAGCTACATTCAATCATTCAATTACATTTATATTTCACTTGCATTGATGGATTCTTTTTTGCATCATCATATTCAAAAAAAGTCATTTTGGAACAAAATACACAAAACACACAAACAGGGTTCAGTCGTGAAAGTCAAGAAAATGATGTGTTATTTCTATTTCACTCATAGAGAAACCCTTCACTCCCGCTGTTCCGCCATAATCACATATTGTCATTAATTAGAAAAAAATTGTTTTTATAAGGAACTTAAAAAGTCTTATTGGGGATGAAGTATTTAACCCTTGTGTGGTCTTCCCCTCAACCATGCAACTTTCTGTTTTTCTCTGTCTAAATTTCAACATGTTGTTTTTCTCAGTTTTTTTGTCGGTTTTATTGAAAAAAAATTATTCACTGTTTTGGTGTTTTTTTGTTTTTTTAACCCTTGTGTTGTCTTCCCGTCAAAATTCAAAATCAACACTTTTGTTGACCCTTTTTTTCCCCAATGTTTTCAGCATTTTCTTACGCTTTTGTCCCTTTTTTCAACACTTTTGACCCTTTTTTTCAATGTTTTTTATTTGTGACGTTTTAAACACCAACTTATGAACTTTAGTATAACAGTTTTTTTGGAATTTATCGTCAATAAATAAGGAAATGATGCCTAATGTTTGAGTTAGAAAAGCAGAAATCACACTTACACTTATGTTGACGCTTGTTATTGACGTTTTTAACTTTTTCTTACGTTTTTTTTCCTTTTTCATCAGTTTTGATGCTTTTTTTCCAATGTTTGTCATTTTATATCTGATGTTTTCAACACTATCAATTTTAGTTTTACAGTTATTATTATTAGTTTTGGAATATATGGTCAATAAACCTAACTTATAGGAAATTATACCTCACGTTTGAGTTATGAAAGCAGAAATTAAGAATTGTTTCCACTAAAATTAAAGGAAAGGATGTTGATGGATAATCACAGACTGGAATATGTCAACTTTTACTCAATACTATTTCAAAAACACTTCAAGTTTTCTGTTTCAAATGCTTTGAAATTGAATAAGACGCCCCAAAATTATCCATCAAAATCACCCCAAAGAGCGTTGTGTGGAATCAATCATGTTAATTTGGGCAATTAAAAAGTACATGGATATAGGAAAACAAGGAGGACAACAGGAGGGTTAACTATGTTTTGTCCATTTTTTTGCATTTTTTCACGTGTTTTTTTTCCAATTTTTTTGTCATTTTTTAAAAAGTTGTTGTCACCTTTGGTAAATGCCGCATTTAGAAAAATGAATGTTTTCTTTGATTTTTTCCTGCATTTTTGTAGCTTTTTCCCCCACATTTGTCACGTTTTTCAACGTTCTATTGTCATAGTTCTGATGTGGAATTTCTTTTTGTAAATGGGTCCAATTTGACCCGAGGAAAACGGAGGGTTAGCAAACAACCTGGCAAAAATGATTCAGCTGTCTGTGAGAGTCGTGAATCTTGCATTCGTTTGGTTATTCATCACAGCGAACGTGATGTCAGGGAGGGCTGGAGATATGCGGATGAACGGAGGATAGTATAACTCAAAAATGCACCCAAAAAAAACCAAAGGAGTCCCGGGAACCAGCAAGTAAAACAGAACGCACAGAAACACAGTGTTGTGTTGGTCAGCCGATAACCAAACTTACGGGGGCACGTTTTCTTTTGTGATTTAACAATTCTTATTTTTTAACAACATACAAAACAAATAAATCACAGCATGAACACCCCCCCATGCCCTTCATTATCACCACCAACCCAGAAAAAAATAAAAATAGCTGACACTACACACTACTACCATTGAACAAAAGTAGTAACACAATTTGTTCCTCGGTCCAAGCTTTATCTGTCCTCAGATGAATCCATCCATTAAATGAAAAAATAATATTTTTTCATACAGGTTGGAATGTGATGTATTCTGTACCCTACAATACAGGAGGTTTGGATCTTACTTTGTAAAAGACCTTACCGACTGTAAGCAGACGTAGGCGTGTGTGGCTGTAATGTCGGCAATCTGATGCGTAAATGCTGTGTGAACCAGAAATAGATGTCTGAAGTTGTGTTAAATTAATTTATTTTTTTTGCATCTCCTTTGGCTATGAGTCAAGTGGTTTGTAATAAAATCAATAATGATTCAGCTTTGACCCGGACTTGGTTGTTTAGTGAGGACATTAAAGGGCTAGTGGGCATCATTGTTCACAGAATTATACGAACAACGAGAGGCTGAAGGAGAGACAGAAATGAAAAATGGAAGACTTGACTAGAGATGAGAAAACAAAGAAGGGTCTGTGAATAGGCTACAGAGAGAATATATTGAGACAGAGGGTGGGTGCATGAAGCAGAGAAAGGTCCTGGCAACCATGTCTTATTCATTGTCAGGTCACTGGCATGGGGACCTGCACTGCTAAATTATGAAGAACACAGTGATGGAACAGGACACACACGCACACACTGCAATGAATGTCCTACATAGCAAGTAATGTAATTCAGACAAAAACATCTGTTTCCAACCAGTTCTCACTCCCAACGCGTGAAACACTGACGCTTGGTCAGTGTCTCTCAGCGTCAGATACAACAAAGTAGCACTTTACTATGACGTAGTATTAAATGAGACGGTAGCGAGTAGTATGAAGGACTGAAACGAGGTTGCTGGGCTGGGGGGGTGGGTGTGACAGGACTTTCACCCAGGAGATTGGGAATTTGTGTCCCATTTTGGAACCCCACCTACCATCTTTGTCCGCCCTGTGACGCCCTGAGTCCCGACCAAATGCATTTAGAAAGGAGACCTGAAACGTCAAAACCAATGCCACTGACACCTGACCAAGCGCCCGTGTTTTACATGGTGGGTAGGGAGAATGCGTTGCTGTTTCTTAGCGAACATATCTGCCAGGGGGAATAACATTTGCCCCAATAATGTCAATTTGTCATAACAAAAACATCTCAAACCACGCTAAGTTTGCAATAAAAGCGTCATCATTTCTGGAATGACACTTAATGCCAGTGACAGTCATAAACATTCATAAAGACTTTGTGTTGAGGTCGTGTCACTTACAGGTTATGACAGTGTTACACCGATGTGAAAATTATGTTTGTTATGTTTCCTTAACGCTCTGGGCCCTGAGGCCATTTTTACAGTTTAATTTCCGTCTGGATTTATTTTATAAAATAGCTTGTAAAACATCAACCCTGTTGTCTACAGTCAAGATATGATTTATCTTATGATATCATTTTTTTAGGACAAACTGGGTTATTGGAATATTTGGGTTGCAGTGAGGTCACTTGCATGTTAAAAATGGTTGTAGGGCCTTTAAGATAAATAAATAAATAAATAAATAAATTAATCTTCCAGATAGGTATTGATATCACAGACATATAAGTAAAACCTAAGTCATTTTCCATTCTAAAACACTTCTCATATGTCTTGGGAGTCACACTGTGAAGAAATAATCATTATAACTTATACAGTTGACAAAATACGTACATTTTTTCCAAAAAAGTCAAGAATGTTTTGCTCTCATGATATTTACTTATGCCAATAATAACATAATAATGTCATATTTATTGATATTACACCCACAGCAATGTTATACAAGCAAATGTGTGTCTAAATAGTGCATTATTTTGCCTTCCATAGAGTATATAGGCATTTTTGTCCCCTCTGGCCTTCCATACAAGAGGGGTGCCTTTATCTCCCATTTATGGGCATGTACTTCCTGAAACAATAGACGGGACAGACAGAGAGAGAGAGGAGGAGCGAGCCAGTGGCAGAAATGAGCCAAAACGCAATGAATTATGGATATAAAGTGGATCAATCTTGGATATAACAGTATGGATTTAAAGCCCAAAGAGGCTGAAGTTCCTGGCTGGATAGAAAACCCCCTGTAGAGGCTAGAAAGACCCGGAAAAGACCGCCGGAAAGCGGAAAACGTCAGGATTCAAACGAAACCGAAAGTGAGTAAATCGCTTGTATGGTTCAAAAGTTATTAAACTATGAATCAGAGGTACTTTTAAACTCGTGGGCGAGTGTCTCGGGCTCAGAGGGTTAATTGTGTCTATCAAGGAGGCACAAATGCTCTCTTTAGATTATGCCCCCATAATTGGCAGTGTAGACGCTGTTCAGCATATTACTGCCCTTAAAAGCGTCAGATTTTGATCTAAATTCTCACACACACACTTACATCTAAGCCTACACACACGTCAAATACACATTCACATCGGCCGTATTTTGACATCAGAACGATACCGATGTGTAAAAAATTGACCATATAGGCCAATATTAGATCAGTGGCCGATATATCCTACACCACTAGATGGTGTGATGTAATAAAGTTTTACCAAATAGGGTCATGTAAGTTCAGCTTTCTTCAGCACTGTGGAGGAAGGTGAGGCTGGTCCACACAGCCTCCTGGGATGGGACAAAAAATGCTCTGGTTTATTGGCATTTCTTTAAACCAATCACAAGCGACTTGGGCGTTGCTTAGCGCAGGATGGAGCCACGGTGCTTCTGCAAAATAGCCTTTGGAAGGAACTTGTTTTGGTGGAACATGTGGACGCTAAAAAGTAGTTTTAGTCGTGCAACAGAAAACTCTGATTGGACAGATAGTCTAGCTAGCTGTCTGGATTTACCCTGCAGAGATCTGAGGACCAGGTAACCATAGTCCTCAGATTGGACAGATAGTCTAGCTAGCTGTCTGTATTTACCCTGCAGAGACCTGAGGACCAGGTAACCATAGTCCTCAGATTGGACAGATAGTCTAGATAGCTGTCTGGATTTAGCCTGCAGAGATCTGAGGACCAGGTAACCATAGTCCTCAGAAATCCAAAGAATACAAATTTGTGGATGAAGACTAATAGATTCATGATCAGAGTGTGTTTCTTTGTTTGTGTGTTTTGCCTTAACACTCTTACTGACAGCTTCACCCTACGCTGATGAAAACAGTAGGTGAACAAAAATGTACCAAAGCAGTTTTTAAGTAGGTACTTGAGAAGGCTCGAGCAGTATATGAGTATGATTAGATAAGTCATAGATTGTTCGTTCTGTTACTGGGACCGTTCCTTTCAGCCAAACCTGTTCATAGGCAGGGTTAACGTGGCTGAGCCCGGCTGATTCACTCTGTTCTTACTGTAGCTCAGCTTCATCCGTGATGAAGCATGAGGCCAAGGCCAGATTGACATTGGCTCAGGGTGAGAAAAATACACAGCTCCTCCAATGAACTGACAAAGTGGGTTCCAGCAGGAAAAACACAGCGTCGTCCAGCAGAGAGCTCAAACCAGCCTCAACTTTTGATTCAATCATCATCATCATCATCTGAATACTGACTACGTTCAGACGTGAACAGTCATTTTACTGCTTGCCTTGTGCTTACTGCGATAGAGGATAAAGATAACGCTGCACCCCCTACTATCTACTACTAAAAAACAGCAGCTTAATAACATATATTGTTTTTGTCAGTTTAATGGAAGGATGGATACCCATTTATCAAAATAAAATACGTTGCAAATGTTATGCCCAACTATGTTGACTTTTGAGGTTTTCTTTTTTTCTGTGGGTATGTTTAAGATGTGCACAAAGACGGCGTGGGTCTTGTCTTGAAAGATATTCCGGTATTATTCGGATGTTAGAGGCATGTGTGTCCCGATTAGCTGACAAAAACAGTGGAAGCATGCACAACCTCTGAAAGCACACGTCTGACTACAGGTTACAGTAATCCAATCTGGAAAAGACACACTTTAGATTGAGTCCCATTTGAAACCATGCTTCATGGCTAATAACCAAAATATGACAGTGGTTTTCTCATGTTATGTCCCTTTCCTGTATTAAAAATGAGTGTTTAAATTACAAAAGTCTCAGCTGTCAGTGTGTGCGGAGTGTTTCGTTCTGCTCGCTCTTAGGTCCACAGCTCTGTAAGCTACCCCGATGATGAAACACTCCAGTACATAGACCCTGACAAATCGTTATGCCAACATGTTTAAAAATTCAAACCCCTTTATTGTCTTCCAGGGAAGTGCAGGAGGACTGTTTACGCGCTGAAATCCTGTCTTTTTCATGTAACCTTTGTCTAAGCGGATGAGTCAATACAGAAGCAAACGACCTGGCGAGTAGAGCAGAGAGTTCACGGCATGGAAATGAAAAACACACATGCACACACTGCACAGCTCTCAGTGGAGATGTGGAGGATTAAAGTATTATTGATTGTTAATGTGCAATAACCTTATGGATGGAAGCTTTGAGTGTCCAGTTAAATTAAGACTTGGTTTTAGGATTAGGGTTAGAATTAAGTTATGATTAGGGTGAGGGTAAGGGTTAAGGTTAGCCATTTAGTTGTAATAGTTAGGTTAAGGGGCCAGGGAATGCATTACGTCAATGACGGGTCCCCACAAATATAGTGCCACGCTCCATATGTGTGTGTGGGTGTGTTTGTGGGTGTGTTTGTGTGTGGTCTCGTTTGTCCTCGGGTCAAATTGACCCATTTTCCTATATCAATGTTCTTTTTAACTACCTAAAAAAACATGATTGATTCCATATAACGCTCTTTGGCAAGTACACATCTCTACTTTCATTAATTTTGGGGCGTCTTATTCAATTTTATAGCATTTGGAAGAAACATTGAAGTGGTTTTGAAAGAGTATTGAGTAAAAGTTGACGTATTCTAGTCTGTGATTATCCATCAACATACAGTCCTTTAATTTTTGTGTAAATAATTTCTGCTTTTATAACTCAAACGGTAGGTATAATTTCCTTTAAATTAGATTAGCATATATTCCAAAAATAACTGTAAAACTGAAATTGATAGTGTCGAAAACGTCAAAAATAAAATGACAAACATTGAAAAAAAAGCATCAAAAGTGATGAAAAAAGGAACAAAAACATAAGAAAATGTTAAAAATGTCAATAAAAAGCGTCAACATAAGTGTTGAATTTCACATTTTGACTGGAAGACAACACAAGGGTTAACTAGATTTGCGGAGTCCAAAATCCGGAGTTCAGTATACTTGTGGGGTCCAGACAGCTTTGTGGGGCCAAAATGCTGGACCCCCCAACTTTAAAGGGCTGTTTGAGGGTTAAGACTTGGTTTTAGGATTAGGGTTAGAATTGGGTCATGGTTAGGGTGAAGGTAAGGGTTAAGGTTAGGCATTAAGTTGTTATGGATAAGGTTAGGGTTAGGGAATAGGGAATGCTTTAGGTCAGTGAAGGGTCCCCACAAAGAAAGTGTCATGTGTGTGTGTGTGTGTGTATGTGTGTGTGTGTGGGTGTGTGTGTGTGTGTGTGTGTGACCTTTGGGCAGCATGTTCATTGAAAGTGGCTTTCTGTCTTTAATCAGACTTAATAAAATAGAATAAAAGTATTTTGGTAGAAGTATCACTGCTCCATCATTTGATGAAAAAATATGTTTTAACATTAATCAACAATGATCATGAAATTGATCAATGTCAGATAACACGCAAAAATCTCCCTAAATTGCCACGGTGGCACTGTAAGATGACGTATTATTAAGTGAGACAATGGTATAGAGTAATATGAAAGACCGCAACACCCACCATCTTTTCCTAAACTTGACCATCCCATTCTTGTGCCGCACGTCAGTGAAACATACGTCCTGACCAAAAGCGTCCAAAGTGGCGTCAAGAGCCCCAATGCTAAAGGAGACTTTTAAGGCACATAACCAAGCATCCGTATTTTAGGCAATGGGAGAGAGAGAATGTGTTGCACGCCTTGCTCATAAGGGAATCTTGTTGTACGATAGCTCCACCGTAATGATAATGCAAAAATGGAGGAGATTCAGCACTGTGTAAATGTATTGTATTTTGTACAGCGCTTTTCTAGTCTTAACAACTACTCAAATTTCAGCGTATTACTGCCCTTAACAGGTCAGATTTAGATCTAAATTCTCACACACACACACACTTACATCTAAGCCTACACACACATCAAATACACATTCACATCGGCTGTATTTTGACATCAGAACGATACCGATGTGTAAAAAATTGACCATATCGGCCGATATTAGATCAGTGGCCGATATATCGTACACCACTAGATGGTGTGATGTAATAAAGTTTTACCAAATAGGGTCATGTAAGTTCAGCTTTCTTCAGCACTGTGGAGGAAGGTGTGGCTGGTCCACACAGCCTCCTGGGATGGGACAAAAAAATGCTCTGGTTTATTGGCATTTCTTTAAACCAATCACAAGCGACTTGGGCGTTGCTTAGCGCAGGATGGAGCAACAGTGCCGGTGCAAAATAGCCTCGGGAAAGAACTTGTTTTGGTGGAACATGTGTACGCTCACAAGTTGTTTTTAGTTGTGCAACAGTAAACTCTGATAGGACAGATAGTCTAGCTAGCTGTCTGGATTTACCCTCCAGAGATCTGAGGACCAGGTAACCATAGTCCTCAGATTGGACAGATAGTCTAGCTAGCTGTCTGGATTTACCCTGCAGAGATCTGAGGACCAGGTAACCATATTCCTCAGAAATCCAAATAATACAAATTTGTGGATGAAGACTAATAGATTCATGATCAGAGTGTGTTTCTTTGTTTGTTTGTAGCATTGGGGCTCTTGACGCCACTTTGGACGCTTTTGGTCAGGACGTATGTTTCACTGACGTGCGGCACAAGAATGGGATAGTCAAGTTTAGTAAAAGATGGTGGGTGTTGCGGTCTTTCATTCTACTCTATACCATTGTTATCTCACATTGATCAATTTCATGATCATTGTTGATTAATGTTAAAACATATTTTCATAGTTTCATCAAATGATGGAGCAGTGATACTTCTACCAAAATACTTCTATTCTATTTTATTAAGTCTGATCAAAGACAGAAAGCCACTTTCAATGAACATGCTGCCCAAAGGTCACACACTCACACACACACACGCTTTTCGAACAATGATTTGACTACGATGTTTCAGCATGCTTATAGACGTGGTCATTCCACCTGCACTGCAATGACACAAATGTCGGATAGCTGGCTAACATCTATTGACAACTCAATGCTTGTGGGTACACTACTACTAGACTTCAGCGCTGCCTTTGATGTGATTGACCTGGAAATTTTGATTTCTAAACTTATTAGTTATGGTTTTACTTTCTTTGCAATCAAGTGGTTTAAGAGCTATTTGTCTGAGAGGTCGCAAAGAGTTTATTTTAATGGTGCTTTATCTAGTAGCAAGTCCCTGGACTGTGGTGTTCCTCAAGGAAGTTGCCTTGGACCTTTGTTATTTTCAATTTTTACAAATGATATGCCTTTTATACTCAGTAAGGCTAAACTGACTATGTTTGCTGATGATTCTACTCTTTATTATGCAGCCCCTACATGTTTAGAGATTAATCAGGTTCTGTCTAGTGAGATTAGCAAATTGTATAATTGGATCAAAACAAATAAACTTGTCCTTAATATTTTAAAAACTGTGAGTATAATATTCGGTTCTAAGTATAGATTATCTGATAATCCCAAAATTGATATACACGTAAATGGTCAAATGTACAGCAAGTAAAAAAGGTGAAGCTTTTGGGACTTTGGCTTGATTCCACATTGTCATGGTCGGATCATATTAACAATGTTGTTACTAAAATGGGTAGAGCGGTGGCAGTTGTTCGTAAATGTGCACAGTTTTTAAAATTACAGTTGTTTAGGCGTGTTGTTTGTTCATTGGTTTTGTGTCATTTGGATTATTGTTCTGTTGTATGGTCTGCGGCATCAAGCAGTCATTTAAAAAAATTACAAGTTGCACAAAATAAGGCTGCAAGACGGGTTCTTGGTTGTTCTTCGAGAACTAGGGTTGCAGAGATGCTTGGTTGGAGGTCAAGCATAGACTATCTGTTAATATGTTAGTATATTTTCATGGAATTATTAATACTGGGATTCCTAAATTTCTTCATGATAATATAACTTATTGCTCAGATATGCATTCACATTATACAAGAGGGGTGAATAGTCGACAGATTTCTTTACCACTACCTAAATCTGACTGGATGAAGAGGACTGTGTTTTATAGGTCAATTGTATATAGGAACAATCTTCCAGTTGGGATTGGGGACAACAAGGGAAAAACTGGTTTTAAAAAAAGACTTAGACTACATTTGTTTTTGATATCATAATATTGTCTGGATTGGTTGAGTGAGGTTGTATCATGTGCTATATTATTCTTTATTATATTTAGTGCGTTAGTACTTTTTGCATTGTCAGTTTTGTTTGTGAATTTATATATGATATATTTGTGAGTAATTTTGGTTGTATTTATTGTCTTTTGGATGTATTGTTTGGACCCCAGGAAGACTAGCTGTCGTCTCGGCGTCAGCTAATGGGGATCCTTTCAAATAAACAAATAAACAAATAAACACGCACACACAAAGCGCTTTAACATAGTACAGGAGCCATTTACCGTTCACACACATTCATACACTGTGGCCGAGGCTGCCGTACAAGGTGCCACCTGCTCATCAGATAAACATTCAGACACTCAGTCTTGCCCCAGGACACTTCGACATAGGACTGCAGGGCCAGGGATTGAACCACAAGCCTTCCGATTGGCAGGCAACCGCTCTACCACTGAGCCCCACCCGCCCCTCTATGTGCCTGACTATGAGAGCGGTAAAGGCCAAACTGTTCTGTAAATGGTTTTGCAAGTTTTTTTCAGCCTGTGGACCATTAACAACTTCTTGTCTTAGCTCCACAATAATCTCCTTTGATCGAGACATGGCACACATCCACAAACCTGTCTGGTGAAGACCAGACTGATGGTAAAGACCCACATTCGTATTATTTCAAATGGGCCCTGCCCAAGAGAGAGAGTCACCTATAGTATTCTATTTTGTTTTTGTTATTTGTTAAACTGGGTCCTCTAATCTAGTTTCAGGACTTGAATGAAGATCTTATCACATTTCATGTCACATGTAATTACAGTTGAAATACAGCAGATTCTGCGTTCACAAACTTTATCGCAACAATTGGTGCCCGAGGCATGAGAGTGCACAGAGTATAAATCAGCCTTAGAACAATTCATGAAAAAACATACAAAAGAGATTACGCAAGTCAACACTAGTCCATACCAGCAGAATGAATTATTTCCTTTTATTGAAACGGTTCACTAAAAACACATTGCAACTACAAACATCCCCTGATGCATTTAGAAACAGAAGGCATATTATACATCAAGGTTAATGCATTTAAACATTTAGACATTAATTTTAGTTTTTGTAAGGTGCTTTCAAACAATTAAAATATTTAATCGTGATTAATCACATTAATGTCACAGTTATCCGATGTGATGTAGTTTTTCTAATGTTAGTAGTTATTGCGACAGCATGTGAAAGAACTACAAAGTTTGCTAGGCAAATAAGAATGTTAGTCTCGCGTTACAAAAAATGAACGCCGTTAATAAAGCATTTAACTGACAAAACTGTTGTTGTCACATCCACAGAATTTACAGCAAGAGATGGAGGTATGAGTCAAATGCAGACAGATACACGTTGTACAAGATGTAGTCAGGGTAAAGGTCAGGAACAGGCTTTCAGAATGGCAACTGAATGACAGTCAAAACAATCAATTCAAGAAGGTACGACAGGTGAGCAGGTCAGGAACAGGCAACAAAGAAAAGCAAGAATTGATTAGTTTCAGAGCTGGAAGTGTGAGGATTTAGTGAAATGACGGACCCATAATGCAGAGATGACACAAGGTAACGAGGGGGGAACAAGGGACAGGTGACACGAGGGCTCAAGAACAGGTGAAACACATCAGGGTGGGGCAGACATTCAAAACACAAGGCAAGAAGTTAACCATGAGACGGGAGAAAACCAGACTGCAAAATAAAAACGCAACAGAGAACACGAAACAGGGAATGAATTAACACAATAAAACAGGAAAACCTATAACAGAAAATCACAACAATGACAGGAAGATCTTGCAGGGCGTCTGCGGAGACGCCGACTGAGGATCAGGAAGCTGATGGGCTGAGAATCTGTGGCGCTGGGCAGCAGAGAGAGCCAATGGCCTTGGGAGCTATTAGTACAGCCATTATGCAACATGACCTCACACAAATTGCAACAGAAACTCTTTCAACGAGTCTCATAAAAGTCTCCTCCATATCATATAAAAAGTCCTGCAAGATCCATGTGGGAGGAAGTATTGAAAATACTTGGAATCAAAGAGTTTCCCATTGCAGCCCATGTTAAGGGGAGCCACTCCAGCTACTAGGGGAATAGGGAAAATATTTTAACTAACAGATATCACCTTGAGACTTTGGCAGTTGATTTGTTTACATTAAGATATTATTTTTTTGTAATACACATTTTCAGAATGCGTATGTTTACTTATTCAAATGAGACATTGTCTAATTAAATATGTGTTTCGGTATTTTTCAATGTGTCCCCTATTTCCCCAAGAATTGGTGTCTAAGTGACTAATGTGAACCACCATTTTTCAAATCATGAAATATTTGAAATCTTTGGTCCAGGATTGAGCAAGGAAAATGTCCGCATTGTTCATTACTTTCCACCACTTGGATCTCTTAGGAATTTTTCTTCTCACGTCATAGAGGAGACTTTTATGAGTAATAAACATTTGTCACATTCTCTGTTGCACTTTGTGGGAGATTAAACCTTTTTTTCTTCCAAAATGCTTGTACTTTTTGGGGTCCACACCTTCCTATGGGGACTCATACAGCCATTTTATAATAATAATAATAATAATAATTTTGACTTATGTAGCGCCTTTCACAAACCCAAGGACGCTTAACAAACAAGGGGGGGGGGTTAAGAAGTGGCCAGGAGAGATTAAATTCCATAAGCCTCAGAGAAGAGGTGTGTTTTAAGCTGGGTTTTAAAGGTTATAATAGAGGAGGCAGAGCGAATAGCAAGAGGAAGCTGGTTCCAGCGTGATGGTGCACTGACACAGAAGGCTCTGTCACCAAATGTCCGGAGTCTGGATTTTGGGACAGCAAGCAGGTCCTTGTCAGAGGACCGCAGAGACCGTGACTGAGAGTATGGGTGGAGCAGATCTGTTAGGTACTGAGGTGCAAGTCCATGGAGAGATTTGTATGTCAGTACGAGAATTTTATATTTGATCCGGGACTTAATTGGCAGCCAGTGTAGCTTCTTCAGGATGGGAGTGATGTGAAGTCCAGGTTTTGTGTGGGTGAGCATCCTAGCCGCAGAGTTCTGGACGTACTGAAGTCTGTCAGTAGATTTGCTAGGCAGACCAAAAAGGAGACCGTTGCAGTAATCAAGACGGGAGGTGATGAAGGAGTGGAAGAGGGTCTCAGCTACAGAATTGGAAAGCCACTGTTGGAGTCTGGAGATGTTCTTGAGATGGTAAAAGGCAGTCTTATTTTAAGAGAGGCACCCTTTGAAATGGCAAGTGGAGACGCCTATAAAAGATGGCTGCCAGACATCAGGATGGTCTGTTGAGGGCCCATAGGGTTCAGGAGATACAAGATCAGAACACACAGGCCGGGGTTCAGGCTAGAGGCAAGCTGGCGGGGGTGCAGAGGAGGCTGGATTGATGGTTAACTTCCCTGCCAATCAAAGCACCTTCACCAACCATGCCTTGAAAGTCACCTGCTAGAGTGATGAAGCTGTTTCCTTCAGCTCTCTACTGGAGATGTTTTGGTAGAAGATTATAAAACACTGATTGTCCACAAAAAATGTCTCACCTGCTTTGTCAATCTGCCAGATTGGACAGTCACGTCCGGTGAGTTCCAGAAAGAAAAGGAGAAGGACTAAAATGCAGAAAAATACACGTAGGGAAAGATGGTAAGATAAAGGGAAATCTACCCGAGGTAAAGGTCTGGAACAGGGTGAAAAAACTGAAACAGGCAGCAAAGAAAAGCAGAACGGGCAAGAACAGACACGACAAAGGAAGACATTGGGACAGGTTTTGCCCAGCTAGCACGCTAGGATGTTGTCCCAGTGGTGGAATATAAATAAGTATAAAACAATCAAATCATATATGAGAAATATGCAGCCACTTTACACCTGGCATTAACCCTCTAGTGCATGGTGTTGCCATATGGCAAAAATGCAAACAAATGCATTGTTTTCTGTTTAATTGTGTAAATAGGTATTTTAATTTCATGACTTTACATAACCAGGAAATCCTGTTTCCCTGCCCCTTTTCCGTGCATGTATCACACTAAAGATCAATTTACAGGATCAGCCAAAATTTTCATTTTTTCTTAATTTTAGAAGCATTTCTTTGAAAAATAAATAAATAATCTGTTATCTGGGGTAAGTACACTTTTAATTTTAACCACTTAAACCAGTTAAAATGCTATAGTGTTCTGTAAAAGGCTAAAATTAATTAGTTGCCTTATGGTACATAAGTTGACTTTGTTTGGAATTTTTTCAATAAAAGCTTATTTTTAACCAAATAATGGATTTCCTGGCACTTTCCACAAATGCGTCCCCCTTTAATTTTTTTTTTACGATTGACATTTTTACATTTTTAACCATGTTTAAAAAATAATTCATGCAATAGAGGGTTAAGGTGTTTGAATTTGAATTGTCCACAGCCAATGGGATTTCAGTCTTCGTTCTCGGGCACATTCGACAGAAGCTTCAATTTGAACTAAAAGAAAAATGAACTACTGATTACACTGGGGCCAGCTGTAGGTTTAACCTTTGAAAGTGTTGCCTTTGAGTGTTCTATCTTTGAATCTGCTCCTCATCCCCTCCAGAATAAATGACTTGTGTTGTTGCTGTGTGCCGTCTATCTGGACATCATCTGGAGAGCGGCTACGACAAGCTAGCCTTCCAAACAACAGGCAAAAATCAATAACCCTGTTGCCCTGTTCATCCCACTGCTGACAAGCTAACTGTGTGTTTGTGTGTGTGTGTGTGTGTGTGTGTGCGCACGCATGTGTGAATCTCCAAGAACAGTCTTTGCCCAGACAGGCCTCATTGTGTTGCCTTTCTGTCTCACTCTTTCTCTCCCTTGGCCTTGTTAGAATTAGAAACCCTACTATAGGATTCTACTGCGAACTGGATATTTAAAGGATTCACAGACATGAAACAATTGACGGAGGCATTTAGATATTTCTTTACAGTTTCCTAATCAGAGAGAAATTGATTATTTCTATTATTTATTATTTTATATTATATTATTTATGGGAAAACAAATTTCCACACACTCTAACCATGATGGATTTGTCACAGGGACTATTTTTTTTCTTTCTGTTTATTTCACAAAGACCGGGCAACTCCTTATGTTGGCTTCTTTGAACGGCTGCAGTTGGTGGAGATGCTGTCAGCCGCAGTCAGTGTGTGATTTTTTTATGCTACAAGACAGCAAAGGGAATTAAGAGGGATAGGTGTGAGGGCTATGCATTGCAAGCTTAGCCTGTAAAAAAATATGGACAAAGCTTTCAGGCCTGGATAGTGAAGCCAATGCGGAAGTGCCTTTAAGCTGCATTCTATCTAATGTCCCGTAGGGTGAGACTCCACTGGCTACAAAACTAAGTATTTGTCTGTACATGTCAATGAGATAATTAGCCTGGAAGATTTTCATGAGTTTACGGTCTCAATCACCAATCAATGCAGCATGATGATCATTTATTACATTTTTAAGTTTTAAAGCGGGCAATTTACACATCAAGTGTAAATTAGTTTGAAGATTTGCATAAAAAAACACAAGGAATAACTGTTGAATCCAGTCCACCCTCACCGTCAGCATACTGGCGTGGTATGGTTCGCTGACTGAGTTGAACAAATGTCCCTTTAACAGAATCATAAAAATGAGCAGGAAGATCATTGGACAACCCCCAAACGCTCTCACAGCCATATTTGACAAACAGGCCATCAGGAAAAGTAAAGTCATCATGTTGGACCCCACCCAACATCTCAATAACCAGCACCATCTGTTACCTTCAGGGGCGAGATTCCCTTCCCTTTCCCCTTGGATACAAACGAGCCATGTCCACCTTTGTGCCAGCATCCATCAGACAGTTGAACAAACATTACCCCCCCCCCCCCCATCAATCAATCCAGGATTTGACCTATTCTCCCTACCCACCCCTCCACTCCTACCCCCAGGGTTTTTAGTTTCTTTTACTATTTTAGTACTTAGCATTTATTCATTCTCTGGTATGATGTATTGTTGTATGTTGTGTTTGAATGTGCTTGACCACAGGAAAAATAAAAGTTCTTTTGATTTTGATAACTTTCCTCAATACTTCATCCCTTCCTGTCGCTCCCTTTTGATTTCTCCCGACGTTGTGTAATTTCAGGTGCTAGGTCGGACCAAGAGTGAAAATTAAACAGTGACACAGTGATAATTGACTCTCAGTCACTCTATGCGTCTACATAGGTGTCCATCCTATGTGATAATTACCTCAAAGTCATTTATAGCATTCATCGTGATTTGACATTGATTTATAGTGGGGGGCTTTAAGTACACACCCTCACTCTGACACACATATGTATATAGACAAGTAGATTCTTTTCCCATGCGCGATGCTATAAAGAAAGGTGACAACAATATGTCTGACACTCATTTCTCAGAGCATAAAGGGCAGTCTAACCTCATATCTTGCTGTTGGTTGGATTTAAAGATTTGCTTTAGTTAAGGGTTACAAGTTTCATTCTCCAAAGCAAGACAATAACACTACCAGAGCTATAGGATGTTTGAGAGACGTTGAGACGTGTATCATCTTAACATCCATTAACTATCCATTAACGTGGCCCAATATTAACCAGTTTTACCACTGACTGTGTGATTAGTGCCAGTACACAGAAGGACAGTGCTACCATTTGGTGTTTGTACTCCTTGGGTCATTTTCAAATGTCTTCTTGGTCCTGAGATACAACAATAATGTTTTTTTTATGTTTTCCCTTTGAAGTTATGATTTAAATCTAGTAAGGCTTGTCCAAAACAGGAACTCATAATTGTCAGGGCTCAATCCGAGGGGTGGGATACAGTTGTCTTTTAAATTCCTTCTGAACACAATAGGATAACGCTACGATGAACACATCTTGCTTTTTTAGGAAGGACTTCAGAGCTTAACTCCAAGTCTTGCAGAGCCGCTGCCAAATCCAATTGGAAAGCCAGCAGCAGCAGCCATCTCCTTTGTTTCCAAGTAGCAGGAAATTCACGTGGAACCGTCGCAACTCTGCCGTCAATATGTTAAGCCCGCCCACCGACTCTATACACAATGTGATTGGCCTGACCACAATTTGTTTTTTCCAACTTGCAAGCCAACGGAGAGTTGCCAGACTGACCCTGGCTTCATATTACATTTGCCGCAGCTAGGCTACCTCCATCCCTCACAAGAGCTGAGAAGATAAGAAGCTTCTTATGTAGATAAAAAACTGTTGCAAGTGGAGGCAAGAGAGAAATGTTGGGTAAAGGGGAGATCATGCAATGATGATGACGATTTGATCTCAGAGTATGTTGCGATGCTGATGTAAGCAAACATTTATACAATGTGGTCTGCAAAAACTCAACTAGTTGCATGTTTCATTTGTCTGGGTATGGACACATTACACTGAAGCAAGCCTTCCACCTAGTAGGACCTAATCTTCCCTATCAGCTGACCAGGCATCACCATGATGGAGTTACTGCTCAGGCTCTAGCAGGGAGACTTCAGTATGTGAAGGTGCAAATTAAACCAAAGTCAGGGGAGAGGTGATAATTGAAAATCCTTGAAATAGCTCTGGTCAACAGGGGGGCAAGTCTGTCTGAGAAACTCAAGAGAAACTCTTTTCAAACAAGACTGATAGATTATAGAGGTTAGAGGGGTCCTGACCTCACATTAGCAAAGGTGTAATGCAGCTAACAGACTGCCAAAGAGAGACAAAGTAAAATAAAAATAGGGATGATTGGAATACATCCAAAGGGAATAGTACAATACACATACAATTTCTAGTTGTCAAGTCATTTTTTGGATTGAACTAAATATTGGCGCATAACCTGCATATATTTGTTTGGCCAGGTGTGAACCCAGCAAAAGGCACTGGGGAATGGACCAAAACAACTGGACTAAGACTAGAGGAGACTTGAGGACTTGTAGAAGTTGTCACACCAGCAGAGCAGGCGTAGTAACGTTGCTGGCAAAGCAATGTCTGAATAATGATTTAAATAAAATGAGCTAGTTTGACGATGGAGACACGAGAAATATGCACTACTCCAGAACTCAGGACATCTTCCTGTATTTACTGTCTTGCTCCCGTCCCCCAGACACATCTGACCGATAAGAGGACTTTCTTGTGTGGTTTGTAGTGATGAATTCTGGTTTGCTTGGATTTTATATTAATGTTCTGAATGTCCAGTACAGATCCTTTGGAAGCCGTACACCCAGACACTCATATTGTTTCCCTCATAATTCAGCTTTCATTCAATAAAGTACACCAACAATTGGCCTCTCCAGTTGCAGCACGTCATACATTCACTCACATTTCCAAAACAAATCCTGCTCCTTCTCGTCTCCTCTGCTGACAGTTTCTGTCTCCTATCCTCTTTTCCTCTTTATCCAAAGTGTCCATGAATGCTTACAACAACAACCCTTCCGCTTTTCTACTTTATGCTTCATTCAATATCAGCTAAGGTCTATTACAGAGACTGTTACCCCTTTCAGGGAATCATGAACCATATGCAAATTGCAGCTCATGATATGTACAAATGACAAACCTTTGGGCTTTGGGGGTCAGATGAGGGGCCTACTTGACAAGTAGATTACCAGGGTTTCCCTGTAAGACAGGACATGTCTGCCTCCCGTCTCCAGTGGACACACAGATTGCAAAAGGGTGGGAGTATTTCACAAATGACTGTCACTTGCAAATTGCACATCCATTTGCCTGTCTTATACGGTTTGAGCATGTTAAAGTGTTAACAATGACGTCGGTTTTGATCAGTAAAATTATGCAAAAAAAGGTCATTTCCTGTTTTGTGTTGCAAACCACAGCTTGTTTTTTTAGTGGTGAGACTCAAAGTCCAAGTATCTTTATTAGTTTCCCTATGGAAAAATTTGTTTTGGACACTGAGTGACATTTCTGCAAGAGTTACAACAGACACACAACAATAAGCACAGGGTTAAACAATTAAAAGACTATTGTTCAATCAATTAAAAAACATATGGGCTACTCAAAGAGCTGTGCTAATTGCAGATTACAAATGACCATTTTCTATACTAAAATAAGATGACAATATGATTAAACGATAAAGGTTTTTCGTTAAAAATTCAGACTGAGAAAACTAAAAGTTGCAGGTTGACGGGAAGACAACACAAGGGTTAACAGACGCCACGACAAACAAGAAAAAAAAAAAAAAAAAAAAAAAAAAAAAAAAATCGCAGCAAGAGCTCTCCTCCATGTCGCCAGCAGAGTGGCGCTATCACATGTGCACTCATATCCTCTTTGCTTGCAGCGTAAAGCTGTCCCTGTCTCCACTGTAGTCTATCCTAAATAAAGTCATTTTCATTGAAATACCAATGAAGAGAATGAACCAGATCCAGAACATGGATCAGGCTCTCTGTCCATGGCAGCATGTATCTTCCTTACTGAAACAATCCATAAGGCACCCCAGAAGTGGACATGTCTCTTTGGTTTGGGTTGGCAATGTAACAAGTTTTGTTATGTAGTCACGTTTAATGTAAAACAAATCGGTCTTAAGACCCTATGTTATGCGTTTGTGAGTCCAAATGATATGGCTCAGCTTGGCCACTGAGGGAGGGCGAGCAGACAGGTTCTCTTCTGGAACACGTATCACAGAATATTGATGAAAGCTGTTCTCTTACTCAAACCCTGCTCTGTTATCTTTTCCTGTCGTTGTTCTTTTAAATCTGTATTAATGGATTTTGGAGCGGTACAGGTCAGAAAGACAAAATGCCCGCTCAGAGCCTTGATAGACAGTGGCCATATGTGTCACAGTCTTCCACAGAATGTGATGGACTCACAACCCACAGACAGCAGTCGGTGTAGTGTTCAAGGAACAGGCTAAGCAATCCACTGGCATGGCCAAACCAGAACAAACTGAACAGCCAATAATGATGTGACACAGGACAAGGGGAAGACAAAGACTACATACAGAGGGTAACGAGGTAACACGTCACAGGTGACACAAGGGCTGGGAAACAGGTGAACGACATCAGGCAATCACAAGCGCGAGACAAACCAAAAGACAGGAAGTTTTATTTTTTATTTAACCTTTATTTAACCAGGAAAGTCCCATTGAGGTAAAAAACCTCTTTTTAAAGGGAGTCCTGGCCAAGAGGCAGGCAAAAACACAATCAAATACGTTTATAAAAGTTATACAACACAGATAATTACATTTTTTTTAAATGTAAACAGGTCATTTCAGGTTCTCTCAATCTGGATTTAAAAGCATTTAAGGAAATAAGTCCAGATAATTGCAAGTCTTTTTGCAAAGAGTTCCATGCAAAAGGAGCGGAGTAGACACAAGCCCTTTTTCCCAGATTTGTACGGGCAAATGGAACAAAGAGCAGCAAGTGATCATCTGATCGCAATAAATAGGAACCAACACTTCTCCATGTGATTAAACTACTGATGTAGGATGGCAACACACCTAGCATGGCCTTATAGATAAACATATGCCAATGCCCTGATCTCTTGTTTGACAGCGATGGCCATCCCTCTCTGGAATACAATTCGCAATGATGGGTTAGATTTTTACAATTTGTAATAAATCTCAGAGACGCATGGTACACAGTGTCAATCTTATGCAGACATTGTGCTGAGGTGGTCCTATACACCATGTCACCATAATCTAAGACAGATATAAACGCTGCAGTGACTAGCTGCTTTCTTGCTTTAAAAGAAAAACTGAATTCATTTCGAAGAAAATGGACAATTTGAGTTTAAGTTTCTTCACAAGCTTGTCTATATGAAGCTTAAAAGAGAGGGCATCATCTAGCCAAATGCCAAGGTACTCATAAGAATGAACCACCTCTTTGACACTTCCAGTCAAAGTGAACACAGAAGGAAGAACTTGAGAAACCTTCTTAGTGTTACTAAACAACATCGATTTACTCTTCTCCGCATTGAGAACCAGTTTAAGCTGCATGAGCATGTGTTGAACCACATCAAAAGCTTTCTGCAGAGACTCAACCGCTTTAGCTGGGAACAATCCAAAACAATAAATAATCGTGTCATCAGCATAGAAATGCATATTAGCAGCCGAGACATTTAGGCCCAGGTCCTCTATATACATAATAAACAAAAGAGGACCCGATAATGAACCTTGTGGCACCCCTTAGTGGACCTTCACTAATGCAGAACATAGACCGTCACATTTTTTACACTGAGTCCTGTCACTCAGATAATTCCTGAACCAGGAAACTGCACAATCAGAGAGTTCCAGACAAAGAAGCCTATGCTTTAAAACAGCATGGTCCACTGTGTCAAATGCTTTTGACAAATCAAGAAAAAGTGATGCACAGAATTGCTTTGTATCAAGGGCGACAAGTATGTAATTTGTTACTTTTGTAACAGCAGTAATGGTGCTGTGCTTTATCCTGAAGCCTGATTGCAGTTTAGAAAGAAGTTCATTCGAATATAAAAACTCTTTTATTATGTCTGAAACTAGGGATTCTAAAATTTTTGACAAAACACATAAATTAGATACAGGCCGATAGTTATTTAAAACTGCTGGATCACCTCCTTTAAACAATGGAGTGACAAAAGCTGACTTCCAAACTGATGGTATTTCGTTGTTTTGAATTGACAAATTAAAAATAATTGTAAGGGGCTCAGCAACGAAATCAGCCGCCTTTTTCAAAAAATAAAGCTCTAATAAATCTGGTCCAGGTGAGAGACTTGATGACTTTCCAAAATTTCTGTGGATTATGGAGATTTTCACTGGTAACTGATAAATAATATTCTGATTTAGCCTTTTTAATAAGAGAGATACATTTGTTTCTTAGTTGTCTGAAAATGGACCAGTCAGTGGCAGAATCACAATTTCCAGCTTTAGCCCATGCCACATTTCGCTGATGAATAATGTCTGACAACTCTGGTGAAAACCAAGGGTTTTCCCGTACCTTCACTCTATACTTTGTCCAAGGAGCATACTTATTTACAATTTTCTCAAAATTCTCCTCAAAAAGTGTCCAGGCAAGTTCCACGTCAGACAACAGGCCTAGCTGTCCCCAGTTAATCAAAGATAAATCATGATGATAGGCCAGTTTACTAAAATTTTTCACATTCCTCTTTCTATTAATTTGCAATTTACATTTGGGTATTTTACTGCCTCTCAAAGTAGCAATAACACAATGATCACTCAGATTGTTACAAAAGACACCCATAGATAAAAATGTATGAGGGACATTTGTTAGAATCAAATTGATTAAAGTAGATTTGTCAGGAATTTCGAGATAAGGCCTTGTAGGTACATTTACCAACCGGCTAAGACTGATCACAAAAAAGATTTAAATTCATCAAAACAACATTTAGCCAGTCCCAAGTTAAGTCCCCGGCCAGTAAAAGTTCACTGTAGTATTCTATAGTAATCTATAGTTTTGCAGTTTAGGCAAATCCCGATACAAATCCATCCAGAAGTCCAGGTTCCAACAAAAATGTAATGGTTCCTGGTGCATGTCAATACTGTTTTTTGTGCCACTATAGTAGGTTTCCTGTATGTCCACCATATTATTAAAACAACTCACCCTAGGATCGGTGCCCAGTTGCAAGTTCCAAGTGATCAACAGGTACAAGACAATTAAAATGTAAAAAGAAGCCATTGTCATTAATTTACTAACTTTAAAATAACTAGTAACAGTACCAGGTTATCTTGTAGAGTATAGTCCAGCTTCCAAAATGATGTTACTGGCCTAGGCTTGTTAGGCCAGGCTCCAGAAGAGTGTAGTAGGCCAAGCCCGTTTTCCTAGCCTCCAGGATGATGGGTGAGACCCAGGCCGGCCCGCCCAAGCTCCAAAAAGTTGAAGCAAGCCAGGCCCGCTCACAGGCCCAGGCTGGTTAGCCCCGGCTCCAAAAGAATGTAACAAGTTCAGGCTAATTAGCCCAAGCTCCAAGAAGGTGTAGCAAGCTCAGGCTGGTTAGCCCAAGTTCCAAGTGGATGTAGCAGGCTCAGGTTGGTTAGCCAGGCTTTACGAGGATGTAGCAGGCTCAGGCTGGTTAGCCCAAGCTCCAGGAGAATGTAGCAGGCTCAGGCCCGTTTGCCTTGCTCTGTTTAGCCTGAGCTAGTAGGATCCGTTGGATCAGGCTCAGGTTAGCAAAATTGGCTCACAGCAGAGGTATAGTGTCATTTTTAAACTCACAGAAGTCCACAATCTTCTTAAAAGTTCAAAATAAAATTTCCATGCAAATAACTTATACGACTTAAAACTTCAACTTAGAAGAAATAAATACTATAAAATACATTTAAATGAAATCAATCCAGAGAGAGACACTGAGCACACCTTAGACTGGCCGCCATCTTGGAGATGCAGAACACCTAAGGAAGTAAGACAAGATAGAAAACTAGACTGTCAAAATTAAACAGGAAACAGAACAAAATACAAAAAAGACCACCACAATAAAACAAATCACCAAAACCATGATGATATAAGGTGTTCATTGTGTTGAATAATTCCCTTCCTATTCATCCAGCAGAAACATTCGGGGACAACTTTGTAGCCACTTCTTTAAAAGTGGCATTGATTAGCCTTGATTTGGTCCACCAGGTCCTGATGGCACGAGACTCTTTGCCTGTTAAATGTTAAACTTTTTCAAACCAAACACTATTTTCCATTTTATGTGGAAAATGTAGTGTACTAAAGACTTTTCTGAGCTCTGTGTGCTGGTAGAGACCGGACACAATTTTATATTCAGAGGTTGTTCTCAATGTCCGTATCAAAAATTGCTTGGTGAAATGCCTGAAGTAGAACTGGCCACACAAATGCAAAAACACCTTGCTTCCTATTTAAATTACTGGCATTACTGACCAAGGTCTGAGCAATGGTGCCACTTGGTTGGGAGCTCCAAACCCTGCAGCAGAAATGTGGGCTGAACCAGCTGCACACTCGGCTGTAGACTCCCTGTAATATGATTTGATACGGAAAAGACCCAACACCATGCAATACCAGACGTAAAACCTAACCTTGTGGATAATATGGTGTATTACCATTACTACATATATAATGAAAGAACTGTGAAAGTATAGCATTTTATTTCCATCTGAACAGTAAACCAAAGTAAACCACTGATGTGTCTTAATTCGGAAGATTCATTTGAAAGTGAAGAACATTTTTTTCCTCATGATGAGCAGAGATAAATATATATTTCTCCTCACTACTGTACAGTATATAGCAGGCTGCCTCACCATGGTTACCATCATTGATTCTTGGATTCCTTTTTTGCAGGTTGTTGTCAACAGAAGTGAAAAGAGTACAATAATATTCTACTTAAAGGTCCTATGGCATGAAAATTTCACTTTATGAGGTTTTTAACGTTAATATGAGTTCCCCCAGCCTGCCTATGGTCCCCCATGTCTAGAAATGGAGATATGTGTAAACCGAGCCCTGGGTATCCCGATCTGCCTTTGAGAAAATGAAAGCTCAGATGGGCCGTTTAAGATTACCTCCCTTTCTCTGCTTTGCCCGTCCAGACAATTTGGGCCACCCATGATAGAGAGGCATCATGGCTTTCAAACGAGCAAAGTGGCAACAGGTCAAGGCCGCATCCCTAGCCTCCACCTTGCCCCCCCCCCCCCCCCCCAAAAGCTACAGAACAGAAATGGCACGTACTAAAGAAAGCTCATTAGGAATGGCTCTAGTGGCTGTAACTCGGCACCAAGGCTCAATTTTGGGAAAGAGACTTCAGATACAGTATTTGGGGACCACTAAGGTCATATAAAAGAGACTTCAGACACAGTATTAGGGGACCACTAAGGTCTATTTAAAAGAGACTTCAGATACAGTATTAGGGGACCACTAAGGTCTATATAAAAGAGACTTCAGATACAGTATTAGGGGACCACTAAGGTCTATATAAAAGAAACTTCAGATACAGTATTAGGGGACCACTAAGGTCTATATAAAAGAGGCTTCAGATACAGTATTAGGGGACAACTAAGGTCTATATAAAAGAGACATCAGATACAGTATTAGGGGACCACTAAGGTCTATATAAAAGAGACTTCAGATACAGTATTAGGGACCACTAAGGTCTATATAAAAGAGACTTCAGATACAGTATTAGGGGACCACTAAGGTCTATATAAAAGAGACTTCAGATACAGTATTAGGGGACCACTGAGGTCTATATAAAAGAAACTTCAGATACAGTATTAGGGACCACTAAGTTCTATATAAAAGAGACTTCAGATACAGTATTAGGGACCACTAAGGTCTATATAAAGAGACATCAGATACAGTATTAGGGGACCACTAAGGTCTATATAAAAGATAGTTTAGATACAGTATTAGGGAACCACTAAGGTCTATATAAAAGCATCCAAAGAGCACCTTGTCATGGGACCTTTAAAGTAAAAGTACTATTACTTGGATACACTTTTTACTTTAATAGACATATAATATTTTTTAACTAGTTACAGGCAGAAGGTTACTAGTGCCACCAACATTTTAAATGTCATGATATTTCCCTGGGCTATTGTCAATGCAATAAATCACATTTCTAATATGAAAATACTGAGTGAAGTTTAGAAGTTTAGAAAGTATGAAGAATGCAAGCATGGCGATGATGTCATTTACGTGCCTATTGAGTAGAAATGTGGATGTACCGCTCCATCGGAGGCGAAGGTTGGTGCACACCAGCAGCTAAGTTTACAAGAGTTTGTCCACATTTAAAATTTCAATTTTTGTGGCAAATTAAGATCAACAGAGTAAACTGACAGCATTAGCGCCACTCAAGATGATTGGGATTGGTTAAATGCCAATAAACCAGAGCACGTTTTTCCAGACCTTTATCAGACCTTTCTCCTTCACAGCGCTGTGCAAGAGGAAGGTCTGGTAATGAGAGACTCCTGTCACCCCCAATCGTTCCACAACCGGTGTGTTCCACAACCGGGGAAGATTGGGGGGGACTCTGCTCTGCAGTAGAACCATTTTAGCCTTTTGACCAGCCTGCCACTTACAACGTTTCTCTGCTCTCACTCACTGCCGTCACTTGTTGTGTTCTATTGTTGTTGGTTTGTGTTTTCCTCGCCAGCCAGCCACAAGCTATTGATGTTACTTTTGACATTTGACATTTCAGGCATTTATCTCCTTATTCGGAGCAACTCGCACTGAGCCTGTAGCAGATTGAGTGTCTATCAGCAGTTCTTCAGCAGGACACATGGCTGCAGGCGGATTGAGCCTGTGCCACCACAGCCCTTTATGTTTACTACTCAGAGTCTAATGTGAGCGTCAGTGACAATGGCAAGACATGTCTGCCAGCCCTTTGGTCCACAACAACCACTGAGCACATTGCCAACACATTTTGTACAGATACACAACAATTGTCAGATTTCATCCTACTACTGTCACTTCCCACTAGTTTAGGCTCTGTCTTTATTTCACAGGTGTAGTAACATTTTGATAAAGTATGCCATGTCAATTAGGGCATACCACGCAAAAAGAACAAAAGAAGAAATAAATAATATAGAAGATAGATAGATAGATGTTTATTGATCCCAGAAAAATGGGAATCCTGTGTAACAGCAGCAAAAATCATCACAAAGCCAATATAAGGTAAATGAAATACTTGGAAAATATATAATACTAATTACATAAATAAATACGAATAAGTAAAAGAACAATATTAAGAATATGTAACGATGGGAACAAATGGCAACTTTATATTAATATGTACAGGCAAAGTTTAAATAAACCAAAGTCCAGTTTGCTAAGTGCAGTATTCGTGGCCAAAGTCATCATAACCACCAGTAAATGAAAAGTTAAAAGTTAAGTTTGAGATTGAATGATTTCAAGCTGGCGGTCCGTCTGGCATCGAGTTCGGACCTGCTTAGGAAGCGCTCCTCGGTGCCAAGTGTGGGGCAAGGTGGTCAGGTTTCCTCATTGATAACAGTTTGTTCAGTGACCTCTGCCACCTAAGCTCAAATGTGTCCATTACAGCATAGCCATCACGGAGCCAGCCTTCCTGGATTGGTTATGCTTACCGCTGTTTTTATCCGGCTCCAGATGTTGCTCCCCAGCAGCTGGAAGAGGAAGCAGGCAATGGCCAACCATCACCGGTAAGTCTCACAACATCCTGTGCACACCGTTGAAGGATCTGGGGGCCTCCGGATAGAGACTTTTACCTTGCCAGTCTTGTAAACAGCGTTTTGCTCTCCTCAGTTCGCCTGCTGTCGATGTTGACATTCATGGTTTGTTTGTACTCGCCACCACCAAGCTCACGTTTCACTTTTACCTTGACATTTACAGGCTGCGGATCCGTCCTCCTCCTGAAGTCGATACGTTCTTGAGTTTTCTCTTCAGCACAGCAGTTCTTACAGCCATCACAAGTCCACCCACCAGCTTATGTTCTCCCCTCCTGCCATCCTTATGACCACAACTGCAAGTGCAAAAACTCGTGGACAGCACTTTGGTCCACAAACTGAGATTGTCAAACATTTGAAGAGACAACAAGTCCCCTCTGGCCCCACGTCACCCTCAGTAGCCCATTATACAGGGTGTACAGTGACAAACTGTGCCTATCCAGGAGCAATAGCAAACAGAATCCGTACTTAACCATTTCTTTATAGCATAAACCCATAGCATGTCTGATTGTTCGAAGGGGCACTGGAAATCAAAAAATGCATTCATCACACGTGCAGGCCACATGCATCAAATTGCAATACGCTGCAAAAGAAATGAAGCGTCTCCACAATCCAGAAAAAAAAAACTAATCTCCAAATCCCTTTAAAGGACATTCTAACGTTTTGGACAAACCTCTGATTTTCCAGTTCTCCACTATCAAGCCTAGATGTCCAATTATGCACAAAAATGTGTAAGTCCATTTGTCAGATTTTCATTTTCCCAACCCTACGGCCTTAAATCTGCTCTCAGCAGAAACGTGATATACTGTCCTTTGCTCCATCCAATACTACTCTAGCCTCCTGCTAAAGGACTTTCAGTCTTGTCTTATTTTATTTGAGATCATAACTGCCAAAACATGGACGGTGCCCAGGATTCTGCTAACAGCAACTCGGCCAACTGCTGGGTCTTACAATGACTGAGTTTGATAATATTTTGCAAAACTGTGGGATCCATGGCAAAAAGTGAGATAAGGCCACAGTATAATACAATTTCACTGAACATTTCTTTTTTTCTGGGCACCCGGATGGCTCAGTTGGTAGAGCGGACGCCACTCCTCGGTGCAGCGAGCCTGGGTTTGACTCCGTCCTGTGGCCCTTTGCTGCGTGTCATTCACCCTCTATCTCCACTTTCATGTCTTCATCTGTCCTGTCAAAGAAAAATTCCCCAAAAATAATCTTTAAAATTAATGAACACTACTACGCTGTGGGGATGAACACTTATCATGTTCAAGAATCAATCACAGGAGGCACCATGGCAAGAAGATTTATTTACTAGGTTTAAACTGTTAAAGTAATGGCTTGCTGGCATTCAAAGTTCCTGTAATGTTCCGTAATGGCTTTTTCCAACATGGCAGGACCATTGGGGATAGAGCTAAAATGCATATTTGGCACATGGTGTGACAGATGGAGCAGTAGGCCTGCTGCAGCTGTGAGATGGAGAGCAATATTATCAAGGGATTGATTTTCAAACTTATGTTGCAGTAGCTGAGCTTAATGGATGGCCATCCGGAGCATGAGGGTCACTTGCCCTCACATCTCAATGCCTAATCAGCCCTGGGGTTTCTCCAATACATTTTCTCATTAAGGTTATCATTTATTAGAACATATAGACAGTCCGATGGCAACCAAGGATGGCGAAAGATTAGGTTGTGACACTTTTAGTTCCTTTTTGCAGTGTTGATCGAACATGACTGCACGTACATAATGAAGGGAATGTCTGAAAGGGCTTGAATTGTACAGTAGCAGTATGTCAGTATTACTGTGATTTACCAGCAGGGTTTCTCCTCTCGACAGTATTCAGACTCTGAATGATGCCTGCAGGTCTGTTTGATGGCCAGTAAAATGGTTTTGAAGAACAATGTAAAACGTAATCACCAATACATCATAGATCACAACTAATAGCGTTATTTTAATAACAGCAAAGCACTTAGCAGCATGCGTGCGCGCACACACACACAAACGCCACAGAAAAGTGTGTGCGTGAGCAATCCACATAATGAGAGTCGTAGAGAAGGCATTTGTCTTGGGTAAGACTTGTATTGTCAGTTTTTAATTCACATGGCTCTCATCAGAAAAGCCCTGAAGGTTCTCATCATCTCATCTCCACCCCAATATATTCGTCACTGCTTCTACGCACAGACCATACACATACACACACACGTCCTACATGCATAAACATGCCTGTTTGCATTCACACAGCGCTCATACATTAGACAGCTATGCTCCGCATTCCAACAGATGCACAAACACACACACACACAGATGCAAACAGACACACACATGCACCAACCAAAACGCACACTAACACCATTCCCATAAGTAATAATGCACATACACATATAAAAAGGATACAAATATAAGACACAAATATTAAGCAGGAACTGTATGCATGTGTAAATGCTTATACCTGCATAGACAAATGTGGATATGTATGGCCACACACACACACACACACACACTCCCTCTTTGTGTTATTATTGCCTGGCTCCATCTGACTGTGACTAAGTGAAGAGCTGTCTTCATTTGTTTCAATCTGAACCACTAATGTTCCCAGTGCCGTAAGCTAGCACCATAGGTCACACACATTAGTCTGACTGCGTCTGTGTGTGTGTGTATGTGTGTGTGTGTGTGTGTGTGTGTGTGTGTGTGTGAGAGAGAGGGAGAGACAGAGAGATGGGCAAGTAAGTTTAAAGCACAAGCGTTGCTGTTTTAAACTGTTGTATTACCATATGCTTCTGCATGGTTCCTCTGCTGTTTTCATGACATCAGCGCTGGGTTTTATGGCTTTTCTGTGACGACCTTCAGGAGCAGAGGTGCATGAAGAGTTACTTATGGAAGCAATGTAAAATATAGTTATGAATGTGGAATTTAAGGGTTGTATTCAGCTGTGGACACAAAGTGGCAGTATTGATCAGTAAGTTTTAGGCTTAAAAGTGCCCTCCACCAATACGACTCATAGAAATCTGTTTACTAGTCAAGGGGACATGACTTACCCTGAGAAAACCGCTGTATGTCTTCAGTGGTGGATTGCCAGAACTTCCTCCACAGTGCTGCAAAGGAAGGTCTGGCTACTCCACACAATATTCTGGGATGGGAGAAACACGTGCTCTGGTTTATTGATATTTCTTTAAATATCACAATCGTCTTGGGCGGTGCTAAGCTCCTGATGGAGCCACGGTGCCTCTGCTACACAACCTCGGGAAGGAACTAATTTTGGTGGAACGTTTACGTTCAAAAGTAGTTTAAGTTGTCAACAGAAAACTCAGATTGGACAGATAGTCTAGTCTAGCTAGCTGTGTGAGCAGGTCATGCAAAAAAAGAAAAGCATGCAATAGGAACAATAAAATCGAGCAAAACACCTAAATATAATTATTGCACTGCAAAAACACTTCAAATCCTGCAAATACAAATTGTCCTTGCTTCACATGCTCACATCTATCTGGATTTAGCAGAGATTTGAGGAGCAGTTAACTATAGTCCTCAGAAATTGCCAAAGTCAATACAAAGAAAGCGGAAGACAAGTCAAGTCTGAGTTGATTTTTATATATGGACAAACTCTGGTAAATGTCGGTGAAATAATGTCACATCAAACATGCAAGATCTGAGCCGTGAATGTGCTGTCTTTCCTATAGACTATCCTTGTATGAGTCCCAGAAAAGGTGTTAAAAAAGGAGGTTTTTCAGCATGGAAATGTTCTTGAGCCTTTGATGGTGATCAGGCGCCAATTTTGGATTGCTGTGTTAACAAACGGAAACTGATTTAAATGGATCGTCCATGCACAGAGATAGGAATCATTCAGCATGTTGACGCAAGATTCCGATGTCTCTTAAAACATAAATTCAGCTCACAAGGAGACACATCCTTGAGAGCATGTCTGTGAGTTTTCAAGACAAAGAAAGCAGAAGGTGACGGTGGAATATCTGGCAACACCGGAGCAATCCCCGAAGTGGAACCTTGTGGATGTAGACTACCAGTCCACAGTCCCTACTTTGGTCTGTGTACGACTTAAACCACCTGGTCCCCGAGTTAAGTCCCTAGAGACTCAGCTACTTTCATACAATAACAATGAATTTGCTGTGCCTAGAACCTCCCCAGTAGTCCAATATGTTTGGCTTTGTCCTGAGGGTGGTGCTGGGAATTTGAAAATATGGCCTACCCTCAATGAAGTGCAAGTTTCACTTGAGGTTGTTCTTGTATGTCCCTTGAATGGGTTCAGTTTTGTGGAGTGTTGAGTCCTTGTAAATGATGTGGTCTGGTCTAGACCTACCCTATCTGTAAAGTGTCTCGAGATAACTCTTGTGATGAATTAATACTATGAATAAAATTGAATTGAATTGATTTGAATATGGTCAAACTGTGGTTACTCAAGATCACCAAGAGAGGGGTGAGGGGTGTCACGTACATCTTGTATTTAGGGGTATGGTGGGTTTTAACTAAGGATATTACACAGGCTTTCTGTGAGCTGTACATGTAAAAGATGTGTGTAAGTGAAGGAAATGCAGACCACAATTTATTTCCAGGCAAAAATATATTTAATAGCATGTGTACTCTATTCAACAATGGCTCCCTTTTTTAAAATCATGTTCCTTTTAACATTATTATCTTTAATATCATAATCTGAATCCATATTCATAAGGTTAACTATTCTAACGGAGTGCTGAGCAAAATTTGGTGAGCAGGTATTTGGGGAATGGAAAAGCATGAGAACCATGGAAAAGAGACGGCAAACTGATTTAAAATCCACTCATCACCCGTGCAGATTATTGGGGCTAAGCAGGTGGACATGCTGCTCTACTAGAATTTAAACAAATCTTAAAATTATTATTATTATTGTTATTTATCGTAAATACATAATTACTGGTAGATGGCCTTGGTAGCGGCATAGGAAAAATGGAAATCATCCTTTCAATTGCCAATTTACCAGTGGATATATACAATTTGATAGCCAATCAGAACAAGCCAGTATTGGCTGGTGATATTTCAAACCGTTACACTGTCAAAGACGCCCAATCTAAGTATTTCCCTTTAGCAACAGTCTCAGCATGAGCGCACTCATCTCTACCGTCGTGCTACTACTGTTCGATAGGGGCTAATTACAAGTCGGCCTATCCTTACAAATATTCTCAGTAACTTCAATTTACATTTCAGATACCTTCCAATATACCTGAGTGGTGTCTGGGAGGACTCCTCTGCTGACGATGACTCTCCAAACCAAATTTTATGGAAATCAGGCCGCCAACAGACAGACCAAATGACTGATGTACCAAAGTCCATGGAACAAATAGGGATAAATAGAAACACATCAAGACACTTGCAGGGGCATGCTATTGGTAAAGTATGTACATATTGCTCCAGCTGAGGGGAAACATCTCCCATTTTTACAAGATAATAATGTCTTATGATCTTGCAAGTATCAGGTAAGAGTATGTAAAAGAAGATGGTGGAAGGTTTGGTTTTTCTCCTGCTAGAAACTGCAAAACAGATATAACAGAAGCCAACAGAAGATCTTTACTCTCAGTCCAATAAGCGCATCCATAATGTAAACTTTTCAAACAAAGAATCTCTGGATCCTGCTCTGTCTCTGAGTTTGTGAGTAGATGTGAGATTATGTTTTTCACATGAATAAATAACTCAAAATGATTTTTTGTTTCGGGAGAGCCGGGGGTAAAGTAGAGGGAATGCTTTTTTGAATAAACACTTTGACAAGTCCGCTCCATTTGCCTGTTCGGCTTACCTCTCAAAGTTAAATTCTTCAGGTATAACTTTCACAACAACAAATACCTGCACCTATCCTTTCTTTCTGTGGTGCTGCAGAGTATCCACACCTCACTGTGTTTTTGGTAACATGGGGCAAGATGCTCCTCATCATGTACTACACCCCATGTTTACTTGATAGTTCCACCAGACGTGGATGATGTGTGTGATGGTTGCGCCTTGGTTTTGTTCCACAATTCGCCATGCGACCAACCACTCCAGGAGCGTGTCAGGAGTGGAGCGTTTTCCCCTCCCAACCGCCAACGTCACAGAGCTCTGTAGCGGCTAAACACATCTACTAACCTACGCTGATACAAACAAGCTGTGACGAATGTCTGTTGCCGGCGTCGCAGAGCTCTGCAGCAGCTTAAAGCAACTAGCAACTGCCTCTCGGTGTCAGGGAGCTGGTAGCCGGCCACTCTGACCAGCTGGCTGTCACCAAGTTTCGTTAGATAGCATAGGATTGGGTGTGCATACATTTTCATACAATATGGGCGGCTGTGGCTCAGTGGTAGAGCAGTCGTTCGATCCCTGGCCCTGCAGTCCCATGTCGTGGTGTCCTTGGGCAAGACACTGAACCCTGAGTTGCCCCCGATGTGTAAATGTGTGTGAGCGTTATCTGATGAGTAGGTGGCACCTTGCACGGCAGCCTCGACCACAGTTTATAAATGTGTGTGTACATGGAATCGTTCCTGTACTATGTGAAAGCGCTTTGAGAAAAAGAAAAGCTCTATATCAATACAGTCCATTTACATTCACGGACCATTCATGAGAATAAGTGGTTTGCTCCTTGAACCACTTTCATATGAGTTGGTTTTTATTATTGGATTGTCAGATTGCACAGAGATGCTCATCTTATTGACATGCAGTGATAGGAATCATTACGCTTATTGACATGGAGAATTCCAGTGTCTCTTGACATACATAAATTCAGCTCACAAGGAGACATATCCTTGAGAGCATCTCTGTGGTTTTAGAAGACAGATCTCTGTTCAGTTAGGCATACTGTACTACAGTTTCATGTAGTACAGTTAATGTGTGGCCATTGCTGCACATGTAAATTGACTTTATTTATGTAGCGTTTTAGCATCTTAGAATATGAATGAAGATAGTGATAGTGAGAGGTTTTACTTCTCTTAGTCACTCTCTAGCTCGCTTGACCAAAAAACCAGCCACTGGAGACCAGCTGTGTCACAGCGACACCATCGGCCGGTGGGAGTCGAGCTGAGACGGTACGCTCTGAAACTGGTGAATCATTGGGCTGAACTGGGCTTTTTGCAGCGACCTGTGTAATCACCTGTGTAAAATTGACCAGGATGGGTTTACAGTTAAGAGGCCTGGCACAGTTACACGGTGTAAAATGATGTGCAAAAAGCAAAAGCGAGAAATAGAAATATGAAGCAAAATGACTTCAAAAAAACTGGCCATATCGTGAGATCAGGCTACTCATTCTACCGGTTTACTGTTGTCAGACCTGCAGGAAACAGTTGCGTGTCGGCTCAGAACTTGTAAATCAATATGCACACACACACACACACACACACACACACACACACACACACACACACACCACACACACACCTCAGCTCAGGATGCTGTTGCTGATGAGGAAGCTCTAAGCTTCCTTTTACAATTCTGGACTACAGCTCTACAAAGCCACCCAATGTTCCCCCCCACACTCTCACACACATACACACAGGTTGGACAGAGGTAAAAGTAAACAAGTTCATATACACACACACACCTAACAATATGCACCGATCCAGCACTGCAGCTCTAAAGAAATCCCCGTCCAATTTAATTAGGTGAGATGTGGGGAGAGTTTTTTGTAGTTTTCTCTCGTCCCCTTCTGATGACACACAGCTTGTGTTTGGCGTGGCTTATACCTGAACAAACAGCCCACCCACTCACACACCATGGCTTTTAGCAGGAATGGGTCCTCAGGAAGTGAATTTCTTGATCAATAATTTCTTTCTGTCTCCAACCTCGCCACCACATTCAGCACACGCTTTCCTAACTCATTTTCAGTTCTGTCTCCCTCTTTTGCTTTTGCTCTCTCTCTCTCTCTCCCTCTCTCTCTCTCTCTCTCTCTCCCTCTCTCTCTCTGTCTCTCATTTCTACAGTATGGGAGAACCAGGTCCCTCTCTGATAGATGGTTAACTCACGGCTGCTTCTGAATATTTCATGTACAGTATCTTTTTTTTGCTGAATCCTCTCGTCTGTTTTCTACAACTAAATCAATACTTGGTGTGTGTGTGTGTTTGTGTGTGTGTGTTTGTGTGTGATCATACAAACTTCTTCAATTACTTGCATTGCTAGCATGTTGTTGCTTGCCGCAATGCATACAGTGCCACATCTCATCGATAATGTTCATCGATAATATCCTTGTTTATTTACTTCATTAAGATTTCAAAAGGATTTTGTAGTAGAGTGAGACCTCTTGCTTCAGCTCTCCTCTCTCTGTCCAGATGGGGGATTTTACTAGCAGCATGCCAATCATTCATCATATCCCAATGCCGTTATTCATAATTCCACGAGAATGGCCGTAAAGCCCTTTGTGATGACATGTTGTGAATCGAGACTCTGGTGACAGAAACATGAACTGGGACCGCAGTCTAGGCTAGGTGTAGCAGAAGGTTAGTCTGGATCCACGGAAGTAGATTTCCAGGATAAATCCTTCCATGGTCTATATCCTTGACTTTTCATTTTGCTTCGTTGCCGGATTTCACTCACGGATTTCACTCACGGATTTCACTCACGGATTTCACTCACTTCACTCATGTTTCCTCTCACACCACCAGGCTAATGTTCTCGCTAAGCTAAAGGCTAACCGAGACTGACCAGCTCTCTGACTGTTTTTGCAGCCAATGTCCCCTGTCTGGATGATAAACTGGACTACAACCTGCCTCTGCTACGGGATCCAGAACAGCTCTGGAGCTGGTCGTCTGCAGACAGGAAACATTGAAATTACCACAGGAGAAACTTCAGGCCACTTTATAGATAGTGATATCTTGTAAATAATAGTGATAAATACTGTAATACTGTATACTTTATTAATCCCAGAAAAGGGAACTTATTGTTGGGTCCATGTCAATTAAAGAGTGAGGTGTAGACCTACTCTATCTGTAAATTTTGTTATGATTTGATACTATAAATAAAATTGAAAACTGAAATTTAAATATCTGTGTTGGTGACGTTGCAGGGTGTAACGAATGGAGGAATTTTTTTGAGAGAAATTCACTTACGACATTCCCTAAACTTGGAACAGGGAGCAGGGAGAACTGTTTACTCAATACGTACATTACGTAATTCCTCAAATAAAGGCCGGCCTCAAATTAAGGCCGGGGAAACATAGTGTGGATAATCTCCTAAGTGCCTTTCATATGATGTTGTTCAAATTTACCGTAATGTTAATTTCTACCAATTTAATTTAACAGATTCAACAGTATATTCAGGCTTTTTTTCCACACTGTTTTTCTGGATTACGGTAGTCA
>NC_045734.1:30408822-30428822 GCF_008692095.1 Etheostoma spectabile
GCTAGTAATAATAATACACACACATAGCATTATTATTATGACACACTACATTATTATTGCTTTTGTACAAAGTCTTACCTTTTTTTTTAAATGGTAGGAAAAAGGATAGTCATATTGTTCTACTTTATATTTTCTTTCAGTTATGTGAATTCACTTATTAAATACCATTTTTATAAATTTTAAAAAATAAACAAAAATGATTTCAATTGAAAGGAAGCCGAGAATGAAATGCATAAAGACAAATACATATTAATTGCATAGGATATCCAGTATGTCAAACATATCTCCACACCAAATCAAATCAGGGCCCAAAGTGAAATAGCACCTAGATTTATATTTATACATTTGAACGACATTTTTTTTTTACTTTAATTTTTAATTTCATGCAGATGATATCAATTCATATTTAATACTGAATACTTTGAGCCCATTCTGTTAACTGGCGCGTCAGTCAAACATGTTTTTAACCCCACAGAACTTCTTAAATCTTAAATTCTAAGGAGATCCCAAAGTTTCCACAACTACCAACTGTCGAGCTGTGTTTGGGGATTTCTGCTTCCCACGGACTCACAATACTGTACAAGGCTCTCTCTGAAACGTATTAGACAATAACAGCATTTCAGAAATGACTGAAGAGTCTTTTTGACGCTTATGTAATGAAGAAAAGCACCTGAACATGGCGATGGAGGGGTGTAACCATGACAATCTTGTGTTGGAATATTTCCCTTCAAATGACTACCTGGAACAAACTTAAGTAGAAATTCACTTAAATGTTAATGGTTTAAAAACATCACCACATTGTTTTTTTTTTTAAGTAAAGTATTCTCCATACTTTGGATTTGGAGTACATTTGGCCCCAGAATCAAAGTAAATTGTACTTCATTTAAGTAAAGATGTTTGGGTCAACAAGACCTCCAAACAATATGACGAGAGGTTGTTTATTTCTACCCTCTAATACAGTGGTTCTCAACCTGGGGTTGGGGACCCCGAAAGGGGTCACAAAATAATTTCTGGGGCTCGCCAGATGGTTGGGGGTAAGAAAGAAATGAAATAACATCTTCTAGACTGGGGAATGGTTTTTACGTTACTGTGTGAGTTTGGTACATTACATGTGTTATATTCAGAACTTTGTATATCAGGAGGTCCTGGAAAACAGAAAGGGTCATGGAGGCGGGGGAGGGGGAGAGAAAAAGTCACCATAAAAAATCCAAAGAGCCTGGTGCTCCTGGTGGTCTTGGGTCAAAGTCCTGTGTTTGTTTGACCACCCCAACCTGCCTCCTAACGTGGTGATAGGCGCTCTTATTATTCTCACGTTACTTTCTGCTTTGCCCCCGTCATAATTATTACGGCCACCAGAGGGCACTGCCACTGTAAACATGTATTTGTGTCGTAATTGCCGCTTGAAAAAACGACATATGTGGGCGTTTTTCGAGACAGGACATTCTCAGAACACAGGACATGGTGGACTTGTCCCCGGTGAGAGCTCAAGTATTGGTAAATGGATGTTGTAATTGGGTTAGTCCACAAGCTTTTTAGCATCAACCAGCCATTGAAAGTCTAGTAAAATGCAACTAACTACGAGCTAAATGAAAAGCACAGCCACATGAAGCAGAGATGGAGAATCAATAAAAAGTCAAATGAAAAAGAGAGGATTAAGACAGAGAGAGACAGAGAGGATATTAACCCGTATCCATTGACATCAGACCGAGAGGGAGAGATCCTGACACAATTAAAGACACAAGAGAAAAAAGGATTTACAGAGGAAAGAAAAAAAAAGTGAAAAAAAGTTGAATTAATTGATTTCACATTGCCGGTTGTTGTTAGCCAGGAATGACTGGTGGCCATACTAACAGACAGGTGTTTATGTGTGGTAACGGGATGTGGTCAGTTGGTTGTGTGTTGTGTGTGTGTGTGTGTGTGTGCGTGCAAATGACAGCATATAAAAAACAGTTGTTGCACATTGAAGAAAAATAGATACTGCTATTTTGCAGGTAGTGAATAAATAGTGTTAATGCAATGTCATGGTTCACTTTGATTTCATTCATGTATTTAACAGTATTTAATGTATTTAAAATTGCTGTAATTTTAAATTAAGTTAAACTAGCCAAAAACATGGCAGTGCGTTAGGACAGACTGGGGATGGCAAGATAAGGTGACAGCTGACAATAAGACAGCCAAATAAGGCAAAGGAAAGGGCTTAATGTAGCTAAAACATTACTGCAGATAAAACATAAAATAAGGTAAATGTAGAAGCATCTACCAGCATGAAAAGAACATTAGATTAGATTAGATTAGATTCAACTTTATTGTCATTACACATGTACAGGTACAAGGCAACGAAATGCAGTTTGGGTCCAACCAGAAGTGCAATAGCAGTAAGTGATGGATATATACAATGGTTCCATAAGTGCATAAGTGAATAAATATGAAAATGAATAATATTATAAACAGAATTTTACAGATGGGTTTGTCCTATGAATATAAAATATAGATATAACAAGTTTTGTGAGCAAGATTTACAGCTGGATATGTACTGAATATTAAATACAGGTGGATATTACTATAAATAGAATTTTTACAGATGTGTATAATGAACGTACATAATGAATGAATGTACCTACATAATACCACGTAATGCCATTTAGTAAGAGGAACATGCAGTGATGATTATGGCAAATTAAGAGAGAAACAGGAGCTATTTCAAAATATGTAGAATCATCCTCCGCAATTAAAAATCAATAGGAGCGAATTGACCCAATATGGCTTTACATGAATACCACAATAATTCATTTTATTACGTTTAATGTTTCAGTTTTGCACTTTACATTTTTTTTGTTCATAGCTTAAAGTGTTTGTCCTATACGTGAAAAGCTAAATTCCTAAGCAATAAAATACACCTTTATCATCCAATACAATACCTTTATCATTTGTTAATGCCAATTAAATGTGGTCACAGTTGGTGCTGTTTACCAAAAGTCCCACAGCGTCACTTTAAAGACCACAGTTAGCATGAAGAGTGACATGGCTATGCAGAAACTCAAGCTGTGTCAACAGAATGTCTGAATAAAGATGTCACCGTATCTCTCATGCAGTCTGACTGGCGGATGGTTTCTGGGAAATGCAGTACAGAAACGCAGCACCCAGCAGCTGTTTGCCCCATAGTTGGAACAGTACATCTCGCAGATTACCACTTTAGAATTGTAAAACTGACCCGTTGTGTATTTTCAAGTCAAACCCAGAGTGAAATAATATTATATATCGTCGTGTAAAATCCCAGGTTAGGTTAAAAGGCATTTCTCACAGGCTTTAAATACACCTTTGGCCTCGCAACTGCTACTTCTGTCACTGCGAGCTAAATCAAAGCTAAAGCCCTTGAAAAAGAGCCATCAAAACCCACAGAAACCACGTCCTCCAAACACAGGAGGATTTACACCATTTCTGCTTTCTGTCTCTCTGCCTGCTGCTCTTGTTTCTCTCTGTCATTACACAGCGCTGCTGTCAGGCTGCTGCAGGCCCAGCTTTCACTGCTAAACTTTTACTTTCATTACGAGATCATTTTCTCATGTTACACCGCTCTCATGATTAGTAAAGTGGACAATATCCCTTTTAACTGTATTTGGTTAGGGTAGTTGGTGAGGGGAAGAGTTTTTTAAAAAGGGATATACGGGGGGCCCCTTTGAAAATTTTTTTTTTTTTTTTGTTAATATAATATTTTATGGGCCCCCAAGGGCCCAACAATATTGGGAAATAGTAGGGGTTAGAATCCCCAGACGCCTCATAAAATTGGGTATTCATCACGATACCCCGGCCTTTGGTACGATATTTTTGGGGGTTTTTAAATTTTTTGTTGGCCCAAACTTTCCCTTGTGATATATTGAAATTTTTAAAACCCTTTTTTCCCAAAAATTTTTTATTTAAATTTTTTTCCCCAAAAAAAAGGAAATTTTTGCCAAATCTTTTATCAAAAAAGGGTACTTTTCTCCTTTGGGTTCATCTTCAATTTTGTTGCCCCTTCCCAAAATGGGATTGCACGCAACAGCCCAAACCCCAACACAAATAAAATTTAAAAGATCGATACTTGGGGTTTGGACTTTAACAGTATTACCGCTGAAAATATTTTTGCTATGTGTACCCTTTTTTTTTCCCGCCACCTTGGGAAAAATAGTGAAAAAGAAGCATACCAGGATCCCTACATGTATTTTAAAGGGTTTACAAGCGGGTAAAAATACCTGCAAGGAAAATGCTAGGGAGGGAGTAGTTTTGCCAACTTCCCTCTAAATTGCCCCCGTCTTATTAAAACACGGGTTTACTGTATGTTTTCATTTTTCCTGGGGTTTTTAAAACCATTGTTTAAAAAGTGGTCATATTGGAGCGTGGGTTGGAAACCCCGGAAGAAAAAATGAGGGGAAAACCCCCTTTGGGTTTTCTAAATTTTAAAAGTTTTAAAAGTACGGGCATGGGGTTTAAAATTCATAATTCAATAATTTCCAAAAGGACATACCCTGCTATAAAGATGTAATATATTTTCTTATATATATATATATATACTTAGCTGTCCCTATTTTCTGTGTGAGATCCCCTTAAAAAACTGCCCATTTTCGGGGAAAAGGCGATTTAGGGAGGATTTAAGAGAAAATGGTTTTTTTCCTTCATGCAAAATTTTTCCTTTTTTTTGGGATGGGCGGAAAAACCCCATTTAGGGGAGTGTTTTCCCGAGGTTTTCCTTTGGGGGAAAACGGGGAGATTGTGTTGGGGAAAAGCCCCCCCCCTTTATGCTGCAGGGGGGGTTGCTTTGTTTTGGTAAAAGGAAAAAAAACATGCTAAACTTTTCCCCAAAATAGTCTTTTAATAGGGAGTTCCATCTGGGGGATTGCTTGGTGCCGTGGGAAATTGGGATCATGCTTTTTGCGATGTCCGTTACCTTCCTCTTTCTTTGGTTTGGAATTCTAAACTCTGGTAGATTTCTGAAGACTATGGTTACCTGGTCCTCAGATCTCTGCAGGGTAAATCCAGACAGCTAGCTAGACTATCTGTCCAATCTGAGGACTATGGTTACCTGTCCTCAGATCTCTGCAGGGTAAATCCAGAAGCTAGCTAGACTATCTGTCCAATTGAGGCTATGGTTACCTGGTCTCAACTCTGCGGGTATCCAGAGGCTAGCTAGACTATCTGTCCAATTGAGGATATGGTTACCTGGTCCTCAGATCTCTTGCAGGGTGAAATCCAGACCGGCTAGTGACTATTGTCCAATTGAAAACTATGGTTACCTGGTCCTCAGATCTCTGCAGGGTAAATCCAGACGGCTAGCTAGACTATCTGTCCACTCTGAGGACTATGGTTACCTGGTCCTCAGATCTCTGCAGGGTAAATCCAGACAGCTAGCTAGACTATCTGTCCAAACTGAGGACTATGGTACTGGTCCTCAGATCTCTGCAGGGTAAATCCAGACAGCTAGCTAGAACTATCTGTCCAATCTGAGGACTATGGTTACCTGGTCCTCAGATCTCTGCAGGGTAAATCCAGACAGCTAGCTAGACTATCTGTCCAATCTGAGGACTAGGGATACCTGGTCCTCAGATCTCTGCAGGGTAAATCCAGACAGCTAGCTAGACTATCTGTCCAATCTGAGGACTATGGTTACCTGGTCCTCAGATCTCTGCAGGGTAAATCCAGACAGCTAGCCGGACTATCTGTCCAATCTGAGTTTTCTCTTGCATGTCTATTTTACAGTGGCTTTGTTCGGTGCTTAGCACCGCCCCCAGGCGATTGTGATTGGTTTAAAGAAATGCCAATAAACCAGAGCACGTTTTTCTCACATCCCAGAATGCTGTGTGGTCTAGCCAGACGCTCCTCCACAGCATTGTGGATGAAGCTCTGGCAAAACGAGACTGATTCCAAAATAACATATAACGCGTTGTGCAATACATCTTACAGTTTTTACACACTGAAATCAAACGTATTACACAATTAACAGAACCTTACACCCAAGGGGCAAAACATTGGCCCAGGCGTGCACCACTATAAGCACAATGTCAGCCACACACTTTTTGCAAAACATTACACACACTTGTATACATTAGACACAGAAGTACATCACAATGTCACTTCCTTGCAATTCCAAAGCACTGACAAAGGTGAAATGTCCAGACCTTTGAGCCAATCTGTGGAACACAGCTATCAGATGATCGCTTAATTTTAGACACATCATTAGTTTTAAGCACAAATTATTATTTTTTTTTAACTGTAGTTGTAACCTGTATAGAGTATTTTCATATGTGTCTGTTGTTTGCTGAGCCAACAGTGGTATGCACAGTACTGTAGAATCTGTAGGAAAACCGGGACATGTTTTGTTGGCATTCTCATATTGACATGTTGACTGATTTGGTACATCTTGTGTAGTATTTGGCGAATTTATTGTATATTTGCAATGTCTGTGTGTACTTCATTTACAGTAATCTAATCACTGGGAAGTAGAATTGCTAAAAGTGTTTGAGGTTAGCAACAGCAGTGTGTACCTGGTTAAAACTGAATTAAGGCGTATGATATATGGTCTGTTTTTTATAAATTATAGATTTTCCAGAGTGTTCTGCTGATGCTGGTGTGTGGCCGTGTTAATTGTGTATGGTGTTAAAAAAACGGTCCCTCTTTTAAAAATGGTGCTTAACCCTTGTGTTGTCCTCCTGAGTAAAAAACTGATAAAAATGATCCCCAACACCACCTTACTACCACTGGTTTTACACTGCTTTTTGGAATTCATGGTCAATAACCCTCATTTATATAGAATTATACGTAATGTTTGAGTTAAAAAAGCAGAAATTATAAAATATTTTGACTAATAGTTAAGATCAGAAGAACCTACAGGTGAGTTTAATCCGGAATGAAAGTGATCAATTTTATTTGCAAAGAGCATTGTAAGGAATCCAGTCCATTTTTTGGTTCACATGGTGGCCACCATATGAACTCCAACTTCTCAAGATGTCATCCCATGTGGGTCCTGCAGCGGTGCGGGTTTAGGTCCGGCCTACGGGTCTTTGCTGCATGTCGTCCCCCATCTCTCACGCCCTTTCATGCCTATCCACTGTCTCTAGGCAATGGAGGTAAAAGCCCCATTAAATAATCTTTAAAAAAAAAATGTCATCCTGTTATTCCTCTCTCCCAATTGTTGCTGCCTCTCCATGTTCATATTTCTTAACGTTTTACAATGAAACCTAAATATTACTTTGCAGTCTATTTCAAATAGCTGTTTTCTAACCCTCGTGTTGTCCTCGGGTCAAACTGACCCGTTTCAAAGTGTTTTATATCAGAAATATGGATTTCTTTCAACCAAATTGCCCAAAAATAACATGGACGATTCCTTATGTTCTTCAGGTAAAAATATTGATGAATTTTATTAAATTAAAGCATTTAAATTAAAGGGTTTCCTATCAGTATCCGGACTAAACTCTGACATCTACCCATCTGAGATCCACGCAACATCCTCTGATCTTAACTATTAGTCAAAATAATTCATAGCTTCTGCCTTTTAAACTAAAAACGGATGTATAATTTGATATAAATGATGTTTGTTGACCATGAATTCCAAGAATAAGTGTTATTAAACCAGCTCAGGTTTTAAAAAAAACGACAAAAACATCGGAAAAAGCACAAAAAAATGTTCATTTTCAATTTTGACCTGGAAGGACAATTTCATGGATAACAGGAAGACAACACAAGGGTTAAACATGTAAACCATTGGATATGAAATGTTCTGCCTTCTGTGTAGTATGTGGCCAGGGTCTCTAAATTTGTATTTTGTCCAGTAACTGCAATCCCAACTATGGTGAGTGGCCTCAAATTTGTATGTGGCAAAACAGAACAAAGGTGACTCCTTATTTGTATTTAATTTAATTGCAGTCATTTTATTCTGCTTAATGACAATACAAATTGTGTCTGAATCTGATCTGATTTACTGAAAAGCTAAGGTATCACTACAAACTGTTCGGACATGGTAAAAAAATCTAGTTCTGCTCACTTATAGTAAGGCTTATAATAAGGGTGAAACTAATGAATCTGCATCAATCCCATTTTTAAAATTAAGTTTTCAAATTACTTAGAGAACTAAGTACTTTTAGTGGTGTGTATTATTTGGTATAGGTACATTTTTGTCCATTGTGGACATTTTAACTTCTAGGAACAATTGTGTCTGCCATTGATTTTTAGCTGTGCTTTGTAAATTGTTATTGGAATTATTTTTCATAATATAAATTTTTGCCCTCTGTTTTTGGAAATTACCATGTAAGTCTCGCTGGACAAAAACATCTGCCAAATTGTAATGTGAAGACCAAACTGTATTCGCATAGCCTACCTTGATATGATTTTTATTATGTTTGGCCTGCTTTTTTTTTTTTTAGTTTTTAGTGTTTTCAATTTATCAACTAATTTCACATTTTTCACAAAGCAGATTTTAGTCCCACTGAGAGTTCTAATCTTGTCAAATCCTACAAAATCCAATCACATGAAGAAGGGGAGAGAGGGAGGAATGAGAAAAAGAAGGAGTGCAAGCACAGAAGGGAGGAGTGAGGGAAAGCGAGACAGAGAACAGCGAAGAGAAGAGACACCCCCCACCCCTCAATAATCAAAACTGGCCAGTGCAACCCACCCCAAAAACCTATTATGTACATTCCTTTTCATAAATAAAGACATTTGCTTGCACCATAAATTGATGCAGAAAAGAAACACACAAATTCGAAATCTCAATGTTGGAACCAAAGTTCAGTAAAAGGCATCAATTTTGAAATGGAGTGAAATATAATGGAAATCATCAAGTGAAAGAAACTGCAGAAAAAATGCGTTCAAATGTATTCAATGTTCACAAATTAGTTGCGTTATCAAGACACATAAAAGTGTCAGGGGCTTTGCCAAGATGGATGCGTATTTCCTTTAAGCACAACGTGAATCGACATATAGATACCAACATTGATGCAACAGGATGCACAGTGAGCAACTATCATCAAAAACTGGGCCTTTTTATGTGCTTCCATTCCTTGAAAGAAGCATTGCTACAAATTTCTAATTTCATTTTTCAAAGGCAATGATTAGTGCAAAGATGGGAAGTAAAAAAGTACAAATACTTTGTTACAAATACTTTATTACTTTTTATTCAAGTAGATCTTTCAGATATTTGTACTTTACTTTACTATTTCATTTTACTACTTTACTTACTTTACTTTAACTTTTTCCTTTTACTCCTTACATTTTAACACGAATATCGGCACTTTCTTCTTCTTACGTTTTACGAAATTGGCTCGTTACTTTGGTTTCAAATGATTTCAGTGAAGTTACCGTTATTATTTTTCATATTCTTCATACAAATTCAGTCTAGTTGGGTGGGAATATACGCTGCACTTCCGCACCACTACAAGACGACTGGACAGATTTGGCGGCATTCGCGTTCAAAGATTTACCGGCTGTCTGTCAATACTTACACGCTGCTGTCATCTAGTGGTTGTTAGGTGTAACTCTAAAAGTATGAGGAACTTCTTAATTAAAGGAGAATTCCGGTTGATTTCAACACGTAGCTCTGTAGCGCTGTCTACACCGTGTTATCCTCCTGCTAGAGTTAGCACCCAACAGGCTGAAACAGGGCAAGTTCTAAACGTGTTATTAGCCTCTAAACATGTTCAAAATGTCATTAAAAGTGCCTACACGTGTGCAGTGATTCCTTCAGAGTGAACCCAGTGAATCTGTGTTCTGTAGAACAATCTGTAGTTATGAAAGAAAGGCATTAAAGATGTGCTAATTCAGCTCTGTTAAGTTCCTGTGTTGATACTGCAAGGAGTGCTTCGGGACCGTCTACAAACTACAACACTGAAAAGAGACACAAACACATTTTCAAAAATAAGCATAAGCTTATTTATGGGAAGGTTGGTGGTTCAATCCCTGGCCCTGCAGTCCCATGTTGAAGTGTCTTTGGGCAAGACACTGAACCCTGAGTTGCCCCCGATGCTGCGCCATCGGAGTATAAATGTGTGGTTCCTGTACTGCGTAAAAGCGCTCTGAGTAGTTGTTAAAACTAGAAAAACGCTAAATAAAAGTACAGCTTCATTTATTTCTGAAAGGTAAGTGCTGTAGTACAACTAGCAGGAGACAAGTTGTATGTGAGTTTGGAGACACTACCTTATTTAATCGTTAAATCGATAGCCTACATATTTTTGTTTCATCTCTTTTCTGTGTTGTAGTTTGAAGACGGTCCCTATCCCCTCAACACAGGAACCAAACAGAGCTGAATTATCACAACTTTCATGCATTTCTTTCCTATCTCTAGCAGTTAGATTCACTGTGTTCACTGGGAAGGAATCACTGCACACGTGTAGGCACTTTTAATGACATTTTGAACATGTTTAGAGGCTAATAACACGTTTAAAACTTGCACTGTTTAAGCCTGTTGGGTGCTAACTCTAGCAGGAGGATACCACGGTGTAGACACCACCGACTATTTTCATTTTTCTCTGTACTAGCGCTCCAAATTTCCAAACAACAGAGCTTGGAATCAACCGGAATTCTGCTTTAATGTCTGTTTAGTCAGTCATATTTTATCCTTTATTTTCTTTCCAGAAGCCATTTTTGAGCACACACATATACAGTGATGGGTATAACGGCGTTATAAAATAACAGCGTTGCTAACGGCGTTACTTTTTTCAGAAACGAGTGATCTAATTGATCACTCTTCCCATCTTAATAACGCTGTTACCGTTACTGCCAAAAAATGTGACGCGTTTACTTTATGTACATTTCCAAGCCTGTACTTTGTTACTTTAACTTGAGTAAAGAAGTTAAAGTAGTACTTTTACTATTACCAAAGTATCTGTACTTCTACTTGAGTACAGGAAGTGAGTACTTTTGCCATCTCTGGACTACACGGAAACCGAATGAGCGTTTAGCTTCAGACCCTTCTAGGCAGCTGTTGTCCAGACTAACGCTGCCCACGGCTCACCTCTTGTCAGATGTTGTGCAACACTCAGCAGCAGCTGGCAGAGCCACGCAGCTCGAGCGAGAGACTCTCTAAATGATGATTTATTAGTTCAGAAGACACACAAGGACATGTTCACTGTTAGATCACGTTTTCTCCCTGTCTCCCTGTGTCCGTCTACCGGTAGATTTATTGCTGCTAGTGCTGCTGCAGGACAGCCGAGAGCTGCTAGCTTATGTTTTCATCACAGAGACAGGAAGGAAGGAGGAAATTGAACGAGGTGAGCACTGAGCATTATGTGAATGAAAAAAAGAGTCTTGTGATGAGACTGAGAAACACACTAGAGAAGGGAGACAAGAAAGGATTCTTTATTAACCCTTGTGTTGTCTTCCTGTTAACCATGAACGTGTAATTCCAGGTCAAAATTGAAAATGTTATATGAATATTTTTTGTGCTTTTCCAATGTTTTTGTCACCACTTCTGATATATTTGTTACTTTTTCCAGCTTTTGGCGCTTTTTAAAAACCTGAGCTGGTTTATTCTTGGAAATTATGGTCAACAAACCTCATTTGTATCAAATTCTACATGTGTTTTTAGTTAAAAAAGGCAGAAATTATGAATTATTTTGACTAATAGTTCAGATCAGAGGATGTTGAGTGGATCTCAGATGGGTAGATGTCAAAGTTTAGTCCGGATTTTGAAACCATTAGAAAAAAAGAATTCAAATGTTAGAAGATTAAATAAAACACCCAAAAAATCATTGAAACTAATCATTATTTTTACCTGAAGAATGTTGTATGGGCAATTTGGTTGAAAGAAATCCATATTTCTAATATGAAACACTTTGAAACGGGTCAATTTGACCCGAGGACAACACAAGGGTTAAAAAAAAACAATATTTCCCCATCTTTGCTTTGATTGTTTCTATATTGTTCTAATAAAAACATTCCTCAACTTAACAAACAATTTCAATTCACCAATGAAAGTACAGCCTAGTGCAAAATAATAATCACACTGCATGACAGCAAAATGGGTGAAAGAAGTCAGAAATACTGAAAAATAGGTGGAGCAGAAAAGCACTGCGCCTAACGTAACGTAACACACAGGCTCCAGGCCAGAAGGAGTGCTAAGTAGGATAAGCTGAATAAATCCTAGTTCCCTCTTGGGAAAGGTTTTTTTTCTGGCAGATCCACTCCAGACCGTTCTTTTCCATCACAGAAACTGAGTTGTGGCATCCGTACACTTCCAGAGCTGACGTGACTGCGTATGGCTGAAGCCAACCAACCAAAACACAGCATTCCTCCTAATCCAGCGCTGCTTTCCAACAGTGTTCCAACTGCATCTCTAGCTGTGAAGCCAGAGGAACTACACCACGCATTGTGCACTTGAAACACCGTTGATATGAACTACGTTTTTGTTGAAAAATTAAAATCTTAAAGGAGACATTTGGATTTGGGTTTTTGGTGTCTTTCTAGTCTGGAAGGGCACAAAGGGAGACCTTTGGAAACGACGACACACGTCTTCTAACCAAACAGTGTCTTAGCTGTAGCCTGCTAGCTACATATACACCGTAGAGGAGAAAAAGGTCGTGCACGTGTGTGTCGGCTCCAGCCATCTGTCAACCAGCTGTGGAATGATGTCTCTCTGCTGCTCTCTCACTCGCTCTCTGAGCTGAGCTAAGTGGTGCGGAGATGCTTCATTGGCAAAAAAAAACAAAAAAAAACTCTCTGAGGAGCGTAGCTCACTGACAATTTATTGACTCCACTCCTGACCCACACACACACACACACACACACACACACACACTATAGGGTTAGCTTGATACGTTGTTCTCAGTAGCACTGGATTGGTAATAGTACTGTCTACATTTCCAAAGGCTGCTCTGCATAGTGCTGCCACCAGTGCACTGATTGATGCTGGACTTCCAAAGCATATTAAACATACTGCAGCTATAGCTAATGACTTTTGCCCAAGGGGAACTGTCAGGGCCTTTAGATATATCATGAGATACATCACAATCAAATATATGAAGCATGTGTCATTGTGTTCTAATCAAATCAAGTCAAAATAACCCTTCCCTGCACCACTCCATTCTGTTCTGTATTGCTTGAGCTGTCAGGGAGCTCACTCTATTGTTTTAGATATTTAGTGATATTAGAAATAACCAACAACATTATACTTCTAAGGGGGATTCTTTTATTTAGAACACCCATTTTCAGCAGTTAGAGGTCCTAAGGGAAAGCTATCAGCAGCAACTATGATGGAGGAGAGTGGATATTGTTGCTAACTTGTTGGCTGAACTTTAAAGCAGCTAATAACCACTATTGTTATATTACCAATGGAACACTGACTTGTGGTAGTGATGAGCCTATAGGGAAAATATTACCTGACTCTGAAGTCCCCCCCTGCAGTACTTCACAGTGTCAGCTTGTTGTTTTGTTTTTCTGGCACACAACTTTACTCTTTCAATTCCTAATTCCTTACCGCAATCATCAGGGTCCTTTATCACCGCAGCAGGCAGCTTTCTTCAGCAGAAAAGCATTTAAACCTGCATTCCAGTACCGGCTCAGCAACAAACAAACAGACAAACACGCCACTTTCTTCAGAGGCTTTTAGCAGCTAAAAAGGGATTTCTCTCGAGAATTAGTGAAGACCAAACAAGAACGGTGAATATTGGACTCCTCAGATCCTCCGAATGATCATGTTCATCTGGATGTGGGAATAGGCAACTGCTACTAGCAAACCGCCATGTCATCTTCAAAGGTTATAATCTCAATGGTGTGTTTACAGCACTAAAGTGACACTTCACCACAACATCAAAAGTATGCATTTCCCCTATTTATTGAGAACTACATGGCACTGAGCGCCAAAATAATACATTTGAAAAACTAGCGTTGTCGCTAAGCTAAACTCACAACCCTGTTACTCAACAGTCTCTACAGGCCTGGTGGCAGTTAGATGTCTCTACTGAACTGCCAATCAGAATCAGAAAAGGATTTATCGCCACAACTAGTACACTTATGTGGAATTTGCCTTGGTGAAAGGTGTATACATAAACAAAAAAACATATTCAACATTAACATAAAATGAACAATAATTACAGAAAAAGAGATATATTCATACAAAGTAACTGTTGATTGTTTGACCGTATCACTGTGCAGAATGAAGCTTATTAAGAACACTGTTGACTCTGTGCAATATATCCTTCATCCCATGTGCCATTATCACTACATCTGTGCATGATTTTTCATGTGGGCAATTTTGAAAATGCAATTTAATAGTTCATGTGTAATTTATTGTATAATACTATAATATTTTGTACACTTATCTATCTCTGTACACTTACCTATCTCTGCTCGGATCTTTGCTGTTGCAAACCGAAATTTACCCAGTGTGGGAAAAATTAAGTTTTTCCTTATCATATCTTATCTTATCTTATCTTATTCATGGTGAAATTACATACGAATTCCAATTGCATTGCTGTTGGTTTTACTGCTACATGTCCATATCTGTATTTTACCAGCCAATCTTACCTTGCAGAAAGCTAAATAAGAACACCAGTACTGATATGTCTGAATCATGAACTGTATTTATATTCAGTCAAATGATTTAAATCTTCCCCCTACAGCTTCAGTTTTTCACCTGCACCCGCCTCTTTCCACCTTAGTGTCGACTTCTTGTTCCAGATGGATGAAATCTGTGCCCTATCATTGTTTTTATCCCTTAGAGACAATTCCAATAACTCCCAAACTGTTGCATCATTTTGGAATATGTACCGTATGTATGAGTGCCAATGGGTAGAACACCGTCATCCATTCTTGTTTTTTAGTTTAATTCCAATGAAGTCAACCGCCAGTGATATTGTCACTTAAACACACTTGTTCAACAGGTTCACAATGAAGCTATTCATTGCATATATTTCACATTTTGACAATAGAAGATTGTATTAATCAGACTCTGCACCTACTTGGATCTCAATCAATCCTTTGACTTTTAACTAAACATTCTCAGAATGCAGAAAGTACAGCCAGATGAGCATAAAATTACAATACGGTCAAATGTAACGATTGATAATGAAGTATCAAAAAAGTTTCTCTATATCCAGTTTAGCATTCGTTTTTTTATAATTTTACAACAAATATGCTAAATGAACCATTGTTTGTCGTCTGGATCAAAGAGGAAGAGAAACAATGTAAAGACTTGATGAATGTTAGCTGGCATCATAGTCAAGTTTCATTCCACTGCAGCGGCTGCTCAGTGTTTTCACTTTTGCCAAAGCACAGACATTACATTTAAAGTGTGTAATTCATAATAGCACTAAATTAAATGAATAGCAACGGAAGTCACTGGGTGGCTCTGTAAAGTGTATGGAGTCATGGAGTCAACGAAAACTCAGGGAACAGGTTAGGAGATGATATGGTCAGTGGTTCTTTGGTGTTCGCTCCATTCAAAACCCAACCCAGAGCCATCACACGGAAAGCTGGACCAAACGGAAGTGAGGCCCACTGCCAAGTCTCGATGAGAACCAGTTTTGGATTGGGCCCAACAGTCAGGTTTAACTGCTGAATGGAATTGCTAGGTTGTCAGTAGATAGATTTGTTTTAGTGCAGTTTGTCATTAACTTTTCCTTCTAAATGTATTACAGAGTATATTGTAACAGAACCTGTAATAACACATGTATAGCAGTGTTCACATGTGATGCAATTGATATTGTAAATAGTTTAATTCTTTACACAGCCTTATTATTCCACAGGTCATGTATTTGCCACTTTAATAACCTGCATTATGCTGAATAAAGGGTGAATACACCCAACTGCCTCATCCTTTCCTGACTGCCAGAAGCAGCATTCCTACATTTGATATCATCCGTCTTGCAAATACACAGGTGGACCTGTGTTTTTTTTGCAGGACTGATGACAAAGTATACCAATAAAGACACTCATAATGGATCATCTGGTGTGTAATTAGCACTGTCGCCTGGAAAACAGTTCAATGGCCCAATCAAAGCAGAGCAACTGGAAATTATAGCTGCTAACATTAAGCTGTTCCTGAGACTCAGTTGCTGTGTTATGATAATGTAAGATACAATCAGGGGGTGCCTGGGGGTGTGTGTGTGAGATTTCCCTCTTTCTGGTCTATACATCCCTGCCAGTGATCACCTACTTCCCCAATAGACCATATATGTAAACCTAAAATGGAAGTAAACTAAGGAAAGCGCCGTTACGTGAGCTAGCGATAGAAGTATAAGATCTGAGCAGCAGTTGCTGGTTGTCTTGGAGCTCCGGGACGCCGGCTACCAGCGGCACTCATTTAGCCGCCGATAGGTGACTGTGCGCCGGCTGCAGGCACCGCCAGATGATGGTCCATTTAGGGGCTGTGGTAGTTGAGTCTAGCCAGAAAAAATGAGCCTATTTTTTAGACCTACTCTATCTGTAAAGTGTCTCGAGATAACTCTTGTTATGAATTGATACTATATATAAAATTAACTTGAAATTAAATAGAAATTATGCGGCGATGGCGGTTAAGTATCGGCACCAAAGCGACTTGTTAAGTTCAGGAAACAGATCGTGGTTTAGATTACAACGTTCACGAGTAAGGAACGAGCGTGAAAGTAATTTGGGCTATTTCATTTTGAGATTATTTACCATTGGATGTTAAAGTTTGGAAATCAGTGTTTTGGAATGGCTGGCAGAGTGGAACTATATCTGTGGTATTTAAAAGGGGATTTAACTATTGCATGTTTCGTTTTGTTGTGCATGACCAAAAAACACCCGTCCAACATCCATACTGTTCACACACAAGGAGTTGTCAAGGCAATGACTCAAAATGTTTTGATTACGTTCACTCGTTCCATTTTGCTCCCGTGCGGGGGTGCAGTATTATGGCGTTTTTCCATCAGTGGTACCTGCTCGACTAGACTGGGCCACTGGGCCCCGTCTTCCTTTTTCCATTGCAGATCAGTACCGCCTCATGCGTGAAGCGAGCGTGGCTGCTCGTCATAGCAGGAAACTGCTGTGACCTAACGCGACACACACACACACACACACACACACACACACAAGGTTGAAGGTGTGTGGGTTGTTTTTGATTGGCGGCGGGTTGCCACAGCCAGAAGACAAAATAGTTTCAAAAGAAGCTGGAGGCAGCAAAACAACAACAAAAATGCTGTTGTTTAGGACCCCCCCAACGCAGTGAATAGCGACAATTCTCTCCGACCAATCAGTAGTCTGCATGTTTTCACGTCACCTTTTGGTATCGCCTCAGCTCGCTTGGAACCTCGTCTGAGGTAGTACTACAAAAAGTACCTGTTAGCAGATACCAGGGCCTTTTTTTTGTTGTTTTTTGGAACCATGCAGTGGAAAACCTGCATTAGTGTGACACTCTAATACCACGGGACAATGTCTTAGGCTATATCACTGTTGTATGTAGGTTACTTTCACTGTAGCATTCAGTCTCATGAAACAAAAGTCATGTATGGTTATTTGCAGTGTATAGCTAAAATTTCACCTTCCAGTTTTCCACTATTTAGCACTTTGGGACTTTTTTCTGACTCCTTCTCTATTTTTCTATTTTACTATGGTTTTGAGTATGATGTCACTTCATGTCTTTGTTCTTTATATGTCCTGTTTGTAATTTCACTTCTGGTTAGTCACCCTGAAGAAGGCCTGAGTGCCGCAAAGCATTTATTTTATTGTATTTTTTTTCAGCCGCATCAATAAAGGCTTTTCAATATTGTCTTCAACAAGAGGGCTTTGGTTCTTCCAGTATGTTTGAATTTGAAAAGAAAACTAAATGACTAAGGCTGAAATTAAATAGGAGTTCTGTCTGTCTCTGTTGACTGCCATTTCACACTTCCTACCTCCATTCTCAGATGCATTTTGGGTGGTTTGGGGTCTAATGTGGATTTATAGGGTCCGTGGCAGATTGGGAAGCCCTGGTTTACTCCTACGGATTGGCTTTCTGTGCCTCTTCAAAACAGCTCCTTAAATCACAAAATAGGCAACTTATTTACATGACCAACATCTTGAAGTCCTTTCAGAACAGACGCAATAGTGTAAAAAGAAACAAGGTGAGTAAAACCTGCAGACATGCACACTCCAGCGCTGATGGATCGCGTGTTTCCGCCCTATCGGTGATCTGCTCGTGCGACTAATTTGCTCCTAGTGAGCGGGACACCGACCGGTCCTCACACGGTATATCTTACCGGCAGGACCGCGCGCGCTTGAGTGCACGTGTCTTCGAATGTGTATTGTTTCCCCCCCATTTAATTTGTAATGGACTAGCAACTAGCTACCATTTATCATCTTTACAATCATCAGCAGGTAAACCTTTCCAACACACACACACACACACACCACACACACACACACACACACACACAGGGTCAACCACTTAACCCGCTTTAATCACCGGCGCCATTAACATCAACACGGTATTATGTGGAAATCAACACCGAGACATAAACTTGCTGTCGCTTTCATATTTCAAACTAAAATGCTCTAATTATCATTCAGCCTCGCGCACTGATGTTATCACGGCGCAAAGGCCATTTATAGGCCGTGTAATCAACATCTCTCCCAACTAAAACCATTCAATTACCGTAATATAGACTTTATGCAGCCTACCCTATGCTCGTACCTCTTCTCTCTCACACTTCTTTAAAAGTTTTCAATTGGAACATGTTTCTGTGCTCACGAGGACATTCTTCATGCCGTGTTCATGTCCTCAGCGGCGGTCAAAACAGCAATATGATTATTATCCTTTTTTTAGTTCGATTTATCATTAAGGAATTATTACGCACCATGCGCCAAATAAATACAAATATATAGGTAATTGTTCAGAAGTGGAAAGATATTATCGTTAATACGATTTGGCATGATACCATTAATAAATCGAACGATACGTTTTAAACAGAAGCCGAACATATCTTTTAAAATGTAAAGGCCCAAGTGTTTTAGAGCATAATCGTGGATTCAAAAATAAAAAAGCAGATTCTACAAGCTGTAACAATGGCCTATAATAATAATAATAATAAGAAGAAGAAGAAGAAGAAGAAGAAGAAGAAGAAGAAGAAGAAGAAGAAGAAGAATTATATGTTTACGTGTAGGCCGGAACATAAAATTAAGAGAGAAATGCAACAGGCTACAACACAACTAAATCCTCTGGTAGTGGGTCCATTTGTGTAATTCATTGCAAAGCTTAATGTCCCATTTTGACAACACCCCCTCTAAGTCTGGTGTGTGTGCATTTTAGGCGATTCCTATCATTTTATTATAAATGTATATTTCTGCTGGGCCATGATTTAATCTTTTTGTTATTAGTAGGCTAAATAATATAAGCTAAATCCCGTCTAACACCGCTGGACTGTCACACTGCTCACTGCCACAGAAATGCAGGTTAATGGTGAGTGTTGTGTGTCTGAGGCCTACATCATCTTGGAAAAATGTTAATATCTCCAACAGACACGCTGTCGTTGCTTACAGCGCTTTGGATTGTGTTGAACTTAATATATATATATATATATGGTAATAAAAATCGGCAACATTATTTTACAACCACCATGAATAATAATTGTTGGCTTGGGATGAGACGCTCTTATTAACTCAGAAAGCCGTTTAATCCCCTCATCTAAACAGAGACCGTCTTTTCAAAGCAAAATCGACCCTTGACGAGCTTTCATATTTATGATATCATTATATGGGCCTTCACGCCCATGTCTAAAATTACAATATTTTTGGCGTCTTGTCGCGCGCCGGATGTGCACGGGCTTGTGGTCCTCATCCAGTCATGACAGTCTCCTCCTGAACACGCGGACAGTGTCTCGAGCTCTTGGATGATCCATAAAGCCCAGTCTGCCCGCTGACTCCCTGTCAGGTAACCCGGATTCGCGCGCTCACTCAGGCACCCTGTTCTCCATAACAGGGGCGCGTTCACGAGCCCCGTTTAAAACCTTAATCGGAGCAATTTAGTTATTTCAGCCACTTTTAGCTGCTTTTCGTCACGCGCACTCCCTCTCTTTCTTTCCCCCCGTCGCCTCATCCTCTCTGTCTAA